>NW_009938841.1:28886-94740 GCF_000696875.1 Nestor notabilis | reverse complement strand
CAGGGGAGGCATAGATTAGATATAAGGAAGAAGTTCTTTACAGTGAAGGAATGGGTTGCCCAAGGAAGTTGTGAATGCTCCATCCCTGGCAATGTTCAAGGCCAGTTTGGACAGAGCCTTGGGTGTGACATGGTTCCTGCTCATGGCAGGGGGGTTGGAACTAGATGATCTTAAGGTCCCTTCCAACCCTAACTATTCTGTGATTCTATGACCTGTGAGTTCTGCCTCCATTTTCCTTCCTTCTCTCCACTTGTGATGCCCTCCTGCTCTCTCAGATAAACAACATAATTGGGACTTTTCTCACATCACTTCTAGGCAGCATCTTATTTCTAGAGCAGAAGACCCAGTGGGGTAAGCCATAGGGATACATAAACCTGCAAGGGCTTCTTGCTAAGCAGGATTGTCTTCAAAACATAAGTTTATGCTGATGCTGAAGTCACAGAGTGCTACTGAATGTTTTCCTTGCGCTTTCTTTTTGTGCTTATGTCTCTGACTGTAGGAGAAAATCAGTGGGAATTGAGGCTATCAGGTATGAAGTGAAAGCCAGAGAAGTGGTGAAGTGGAAATCTGGGACCTAAAGTGAAAGAGTGAGTGGCTGGGGGGGGAGCGCCATTAAGAGTGTGCACTTACTCCTTCATGCTGCTCGCTGGAGGGGAGGAGATGTTTGCTGGTGTTTGGCCAGAAAAATCTGCAGAGCCAATTGGGAAGCTCTTGTCTCCTTAAATAAAGACCTTCCTCACAACAGGTGCCGAAAAATCCATCACTCTCTCTGGTGCTCAGAGGTGGATGAACTCCCCACTGCTGCAGAGCTAGTCTAATCACATACTTGATTCTTTATGACCTCCTGACAACCATCTTAATATGTTTTGAATGTTCTCTGTTGATTAGTGTTTGCCTGTGGTAAGGGAACTTCAAAAGCACAGTGTTTGAGTTAATGAAGTCAGCTGAGTTCAGAATTATTTTGCTGGTGATGTAATTGGTTTATGAGTAGTATTTGTTTTGCAGTTATTAAGTGGGCTTTCTTCTGGTACACCTGCATTTGTCGTATGTGCCACTCTTGTCCACTGAAACAGGATTTTAGTGTGCTAAATTACAGTAGCCATCATAGCTTTTTCTTTAAGTCCTTGGAATTTCTGACTTCTTTATACAAGCATCACTAAAAAAGTTGGAGATAATTAGCAGTTTAGTTGTTCCATCAACTTCTAGTGAGCAAGCTAGACACAGTGCCTTTATTACACACAGGAGTTTTCCAGTAGGTAATGCAGTGAAGTCCTGGTGCCTCCTTCCCTGCCTCATACATAATGAAATTTTACTGTTGTTCTTGTGGTTGCCCTCTCTGAGAGAGGACTATCATGGTTTCAGAGTGGGGAAATGTCAGTACTTTAATAAAGATGGATTAAATCTGGCTGAGCACTAATAATCCCACTCTCCCTGGTGCTTCCTTCCCTGTCTGGCAGTGGTCACAGCAGGAGCTTCCAGCTGCTGTTTTCGGAATGAGCCAACTCAATGTTTTTAACTGGAACACGAGTCATGCCTGCTTCTCATTTTGTTATCTCTAGAAGTTTTAAGAACTCCTTTCCCCTGCCAGGCTGAGGCTGGGGTGGAAGGACAGCCACCTGGGAGATTGTTGCCCAAGTGGAAGGATGCTGTGTGCCATTCCTTGTTGCTGAACTGCAAGTTTTGCCTGTCCCCAATGGAGGTTACAGGCCACACCAAGCAGATTAGCAAGCATCGATTTAGCTTGAGCTACACACAGGGCCACTTTCTGCTGATAATGAAGGCAAGAGTTGTCTTCTCTCTGTAATTCAGTCCTTTTCTGTCAATAGAATGTTTCTAGCTGAAAAGGAATCAGGCACATGTACTTCAGTAACACAGTCTTGATCTTCAAGCTGTAGCTGGAAATACTGTAATACAGAGCAATGCTTTGGAGAGCTGTCTTTCACCTGTTTTCCTAAGGAATTTAGATTTATGCAGTTTCACTGGGTGGTTCTTCTTGTTCCCTGCAGCAACTTTTTTAATAGAGATTGAAAGACTCCAAAAATAAGTACATTACCGTACATTTCATGGAAATAGACACTTGAGCATCTAGCAAGGGCCCCCAAGCAGGGGAGTCCTCAAAAACAGAGGCATGAAGCACTAAGAGGGCACCACTGCTTCCTAGGGCCTTTCATGGCTTCCCCATCTGTGCAGCCTCTGGTATCCATTCCCGCCCTCAAGGGATCCTAATGGGAGACAGGGAAACTGATTACTGCAGGCAGGAGCATTAAAGGACATAAGTTTTCATTACTTCTGCTGCTCACAGAACATTTATTTTATAGAGGGATGGGGGTTTTAATGTTTATATGCATTGTGTTGTTTGCAGAATCTTCCTGGAAGCTGGGAAGTGTGCGTGCATGTGATTTTCCCCCATGTCCTTTTCCCTTGGAAAAGGCAGCTCTTAAACTCTGCCAAAGTTTTCCCTGTAAAAGCCAATAGTTAACTGGCATCTGGTCTCTTAACAGTGGTGGTTTCAAATTCTGTAAAGTGGATTATCACACCCAAATGTGTTGGTGCATTAGACTTCTCACCTCCTCACCCAGCTGTGCACCACTCCTCTAGTGCTTACAGAGAAAATACTGACTCGACTGGAAGTCAGAGATTTCTTTTTACTCAACAGTGTTGAGGGAGCATGTTGCATTTTGAAAAAGGAAACAAAACCAAATCCTTATGGTACAAAATACTTCTTGCATCCTAATCTAGTAATCCAAGATCAGAGGTACATCCTAAAAATCTCAACTGGCTTGTCTTTAAGCAATATAGACAAAAGTTTTCATGGCTGAACAACCAGCTCCAGGTAGCTTTAAAAATTTGTCATTTTTGTGTCTCATTGTGTATTTCCATCTTCTCTAGCTCTCTTCTGTAACTATAAGGAAAGCAAAATTATGCCACAATTTAAATAGTTAAGGCTCAAATTCTTCACCTATTGTATGCATCTGTGGCTCTTTTTCCAAACACTTGTCAATCTGCAAAATATCCAACCCAAAATGGAGTTTTTCTGGAGTTTTTTTACTGGAGTTTTCCTAATCACATGTCCAGAAACACAGTATCTGTCTTAAATGGGAAAAAGTGCAATAATAACAAGTTTTAGAATATTTGTTATTATTATTTATTTTAGCTGTACAAGGATCAGGTCTCATCTTCAGAAGTGTGGAAGTTACTTTACATAAAGAGGGGAACACCTTTGGATTTGTAATAAGAGGTGAGTTATCATTGAATTTGAACTGTCTGTATTTCCTAAATCAGCAAAAGAAGTTGTCAGTTTTTATGGCATTTAGAAATCATTTTGAGCTTTCTGACTTACAGTTTGTAAAATTCTCAGTGATTTATGTGCAATTTCTTCCATACAGTCATGTACTGCTTTTATGAACTGCTCTTTTTTTATGGAAGAAGAGTAATTAATCAGCTATGCCAGTACCATGAGAAGCTTTGTTTCAGATTAGACCAGATCCTGTTACCACTGAAATCATTTTTTAAGATTGTAGTTCTTTAAAAAGATTCACATACAGTATGTGTATAAATTAGGTTGATAACTGTGCTGATAGTCTGAATTGTACAACAGAAGTATTATCACTGAATAAGAGAACAGAAGAAAACATGCAGCTGTTAAATAATATACCCCAATTATAAATTATTAGATTTATTCAGGGAATTTTTTTTTTTAATTTAATATATAAATTCCTTAGTGGCCACTTCCTATTCCAAGTATACATGAAGTACAGATGTTTTTTCTCTGTGTGGCAAACAGTGCGGAACAGTAAGTTTTCGCACTGAGATCATATTTACAGAGTAAGGGTTCTAAGAATACCATATACATTTATTAAGAATCACTCTGAAGAAATATTTTCTAAAGAATCATCTATACCGTACAGTAGGTCAATTTTATTTAAGATAAAATTCAGCCACGTTAATGGCTTGACCATTTTTTGATCTTTTTAGCCCATCTGTAAGTATGCATGCTTCAAGATTTAGGCTTTTCTCTTGGAAATCAGCTTTCATAAAAAGCATAAAATGAAGGTGTGCTTTCTCTCACTTTTCCCTTTCTAGGTGGAGCACATGATGACAGAAGTAAATCTCGGCCTGTTGTAATAACATGTGTTAGACCTGGAGGGCCTGCTGACAGGTACAATTCATCTTTCTCTGGAGTGCATGTGAAAGAGAAATGGAGAAAAGTGAATTATTTGGGGCAGAAGTTAGGTGTTGGAGTCAAGTAGGCACATTCAAACCTGTTCATTTGAAATTCATGAATTATGCATTTAATTAGAATAACAACAGTGATAGGCAACCACAAAGGCTCAGCACATCACGGTGTGTGTGAACGGTAATTTAGCATGTTACATGTTTCAAGACTTTCCCATTAACTGTAAAAAATCAACCTAAAATTATTAGAACAAATGCCTGCAATAGGTCAGAGCACATTTTTCTGCAGTCTTCAGATAACTGATATAGCTTTTTATACTCTAACACTCTTGCACTTCAGAAAAAGTACTGTCGTGTGTTTGGGTGTTATTTGTATTGTTCTTTTAAGATGTTTGTATGTATCTGTATGTGAGTTCACACATAACTCACCTCGACAATTTCTGAGTGCAGATTCATGTTTTGTCCCAGTGAACATACTTGCATGTAGTGCCATCTTGTAGCTGTATAAAATAAGAATATTCACATTATTTATATGTATGAATTGTGTTTTCAACAATGACATATTTGTCCCTAAACAAGTAAAGAAACTTAAAGGGCAATTTCTTTAAAGTGGGTTGATTTTTCTGTAGGCTGTGTTGGCCATTTTTGACCTTGAAAACATCGATTGAGAAGCAAATGGTGCAAGAGAGTGTTTGTCTTTTGTCCCTCCCTTTCTTACCACCCTCATCTCCCTTGCTTCCTTGTTTTTCTCCCCACTTTTTGAGATGACAATGTTAGTACTTCGTTTTCTATTACAACATGGAATATGTTATGAGGCAGACCTGGGAGACAGTGTATATTTGTAGTCAAATTATTTTTAGATGGGAAGAAAAGAAAAATTTAATTATCCAAGTAAGGGGTATTTTTGAAGAAAATCAGTAAATAAGCATTCGTGTTTTGCAATCTGTTTCTGCACCCATGTGCTTGCACCTCATACTTACTTTTAAGAAAACATTGGGGGAGGAGGTGTTTATTTATGTATATATGAAAGAGGAGTTGTGTCGACAAGGCAGAAAGAAAGCATATGTTGAAGCAGAAGCCATACTTAGTTGCAGTTTAGGGTGACTTGATTATTTAGCTATGTGGTAAGCCGTTTTCCAGTCACCGACTTTCCAATTACAGCAATTTCCTTTCCACTGCGCCCTCTGAATGTTCTCACCGTCAAAGTAAATGTTAAGTGTTAAGGCAAGAGGGATGGTTGTCACAGAGGGTGTGAGGGAATCACTTTGTGTAAAAATTATATTATCTCCAAATCAATTTATCTTATATTAATAAAGATCATTCCTTTAATCTCCCTTCAGAGAGGGCACAATCAAACCTGGAGACAGGCTGCTGAGTGTTGATGGGATCCGGCTGTTGGGAACGACACATGCTGAAGCCATGAGTATTCTCAAACAGTGTGGACAGGAGGCTACTCTGCTGGTTGAATATGATGTCTCAGTGATGGGTAGGTTAAGAAGTGTGGCTTTAGTTCTGGGAATCATCTGTTGTGTTTTGCTGCCTGTTCTTGATGGGGTATTTCAGAAGTGATCATGACCTGTTACGCTCCTAGTAGCACTGCTATTCCCTTCCACACCGTATCATTAATCTTGGGTTCATAAGGAGGTGAGCAGTATTTCACTGTAATTTAGCATTCTGACATTTCATGGTTTGTAGAGTGAAACCATAGTGTGGATTCTATGAAAGTAACTTTTCCAGTGACTAGGTTATAATAAAGGTTAATGAAGTGTAAGCATTTCTATGTCACATGAAAGAGGGGTTTACTTGCTCCAACAAGAATTCATTTGCCTTTTGCTGGTGCTGCTAGATGGTCAAGACATTATTAAAAAACGTTGCAAAACTGCCGCACACAAAAGAATGGGGAAGAGAAAATTTGTTAAGAAATGTAGAGGCGGCAAATCACAGCTTGAAAAATGAGCTTACACTTTATACAAATTTTGATTGAACTTACTGAAGATACGGAAGGTGTTTTGGAAAGTGGAGAGCAGATGATTTCTCACATAAGACTTGGGACTGAGGTATTTCCATTTGTTTTGGAAGTTGGCATATCCCCTCCATTTTTGCAAGATACAGAAAATTCATGGCAGCGAGAAACAAAACTAGTCACTAGACTAAAATATTTCTTCTCTGTTTGGGGATCTTTCCCTTCTTTTCCTCCTCAGTTCCAGAGTCAAATTTCTAGCCTAGCAGTAGAGCAGCCTCATAGGAATTGGTGAAATAGCATTGTCAAACTTAAAGCCTTGGAAAAGATTAATACTTAGAATAATAATAGCAGATATTGGTTTATGCTGGAACAGCCCTCTTTGTTCTCCTCCAAGACAGATTATATTAGTAATAGTAGCATTATTATTGTCATTATTGTTATTATTATATATCTCTGTTTACTTGTCTATCAAGAATGGAGTGACAGGTTTGCATGGTGTCTGGCAGGCCTACTGGACAGTTGTGCAAGGCTCATGTCCAGAAAGGTGGAAACAGCTCAGCATCTGGGCAGGGCTTCCCATGTGGAAAATGGAAATGCAAATGATCCTGTAACCTGAAGAGAACTAGAAGTTAGGTGTTTTCATTTATTTCTTCTTCTTCGGAAGATGACAGGTGGCCAAACCCTATCTATCATCACACTTAAAACCAGATTCCTTATACTCCACTCTAAGAGCAAGATCTTATTGAGAAAAGGAACCCCTGGCTTTAAGCAAATGAAGTTCCCAGCAAAGCTTTCATTTCAGAGAAAACTATCATCCCCATTCTCCTGTATAGCCTCAGTTGCACTGAGGATCTTTTAGAAGTCTTTGCAGGTTTGTGTGAGGACAAGGCCACACAATGAGAAGCACTGTTGTGCTCTAAATTGCAGTTGTTCAGGGCAGGAACCTTCTTTTCAGTGTTATTTGGATAGGGCTCAGGGCAGGCGGATGCAGAACTTAGTTGGAAATTGCAGGTTTATAACTGTACGGGCAGTACCTCCCAGTTGATCTCTTCATGTTCTCACCTTCTCTCTCTGAATAAACTCTGCTGTCTCCCTTTTGTTCTCAATAACAAATCTGTATTTATTATTCCTGTCTTCCTGGCAATGAATGTGTTATGCTGTGAAAATTTAAGCAGGTAGAAGAATCTGAGACTTGTGGAGTCAGAAAGAAGGAAGGAAAAGGGAATCAAACACTGGGAAATGTATGAGATGGCGGTCCAGCAGTGTCTGTGAGAGAAAATAAGGAGGGATCCAGTAGGTTTTCTTTCTAATGCGTTATGATTTTGTTAGATTTTATCTAGCCCCCAATAGGTTTTGATTTTTTTCCAGTGTGCATGCCCTGCATGGTTTTCTGGCAGTGGTGTGAAAAACCTTGTTGAGAAGCTTTCTTTTCTTTTTGCATTTGTGTTATTACCATGGTGCAAAGGCTGAAAATCACTCATCCTAATCCATTGATTCCTGGCCGAGGAAAACAGTGCTGATTTTAATCTTCACTTACTTCTGCTCAAGAGCAAAGAACTCGAAGTTAGGAATAACATGAAAGGGAGGCTATGAGCCATGAGAAGAAATTTAAGAGTTACAGAAATGTTACTCTGTTACCCAACTCTTATGTTACCCACAAAACAAGCTATTTGTAATGCCATTTCAGGGTTGATCTGAATATGAAAATAGACTAAAACAAGAGGAAGAACATTGGGTAAGGTGGCTTAAGGATGCTTGAAACTAGTTTAGTAGGTTAGCCTGATGAGAGGGGGAAAAAACCCAAAAGTTATATAAAATTCTGGTGCATTCTCTTCTTGGTATAAACTTTCAGTAGAATATCTTGCTCCCAGAGCTATAATTGTACCATTATTTGCTTTAATATCCTCTTTTCTGTTAGTAGATGTTTATATCCTGTAAACTAGCATTCCATGTGGCCAGAACTGGAAAAGGACATAAAATATACTCTGATAGCATGAAATTGGAACTTGATTTAAAAAGGTTACACTAGATGAAGAAAGTAATTCTGAACTATTTTTCAGCTACAGTCCTGTAGTGTGTAACTGGCTTTTTATACTCCTGTAAGCATAAGCTGTTTCAGAGGTGCTGTATTTCTCAAAGCTTAATTCCTTTGCCTGGAGTCTTCAAGAGGTCACCTGGGAAGCTTGTGCATTTTATTGTTTCTGGAACCTAGCGTAACTTGGAGTAAAAAGAATATCATGGGGTTCTCTGAAGGGTAGGTAATTAAGTGTGTTTATAATGTAGAAGATGTGGCTAGTCCCATTGAACTCTCAGGGGTTACACTGGTGCTTGCTAAATACATCCTGAAGTGTCCTGCTTGGCTGGGTCCTAGGAAATAAACTTGTCAGTTCAGCTTCTTGGAAGAGATTATATTAGCTTTTTGGCTCTTTTTTGCTATTGGAAATGTTTCCAGGTTGGTATGTGGAGTATACTTCTGTATAGTTTCTAAGAGAATTTTAAATAGTAGGAGTTTGGAAATACCAAGATAATCCCCAAGGAAAACAGAAAAACGTAATTTCTGAGAAAATATTTTATAACCTGATAAAAGTTACATTTGAAGTTGTGGAAGGTAGCAGTCTTCCACATGTCTGTTTTCCAGAACACCTCCTCCAATCATGAAGCAATGTGGTTGCTTATTCCTGCATTTTTTATTTTTTTTTTATTTTGTGAGGGTTTAATAATGTTCTGCTTCAGTATTTGCAGTGGAAATGGATATGGTAATTTGCCCTACACTTAACTGTGTGTAAGTAACATAAACTTTGTGGGCTTTATCACTTTTCTTTGTAATCCTTTTTACCTGAAGTGTTCAAGCTTTATGGTTATGTGAATAACCTGTGGTGGGAGATGTTTGAATATTACAGTTCTCTTTGCCGTATGACTATACCTGTGCCCCTCATATTGTGGAAGGGAAGGAGGAGAAGCAGGCTGGAGGCTACCAGTGACTTGCTGCCAATGCCAAAATAATTTTGCAGCCTGAATCTTTTACTGTGGTAACCAAACAGCAAATATTAATTCCAAGCTATAAATTTAGGTTGGGAAGACTGAAGTTCTCACTCTTGGGCAGTGGTCTGGGTGAAGTGTCCTACCAAGCTGCTCAGAGCTTGAAAGCTGTATGTCAGGCATTGTCAGTCAGAGAAAGAGAATTAGAATGCAGTGTGAATAACAAGCTGCAAACAGAGATTCATACTGCCCCTGTCTAAAATAAGAAATGAAAGTTTATGACTGCAGTTATTTGGAAGCAGAGCAGATGCAGTTTCCCTTCAGGTTTTCCAAAATCTGCCAGGATGCTACTGGGCTCTGTGTTTCTCTAACTGGGGTTGCATCTGCTTGGATAATCTTCCATATTTAATCCAAAAGGGGGCATTCAGAAAAGTAATGACTACCTTGAGTTTAAATTAAATTAAATTATGTATGTTATTACTCTATGAACTCTAGTTCATAAATAGCTGCTGATGAGCTTTTGAGCAATCTACTTTTTAAATCTTGAATGTTCTTGCTAGGGTAATCCTTGATTCAAATGATAAACAATTAACTACTGTTCAACTGCAGTTAAGTGTATCAGAACTTGGCACAAAGATAAGCTTTTGTTAGCTATTTGCACCTGAGAGACTCAACATCTTTCTCACCTTTTCACTGGGTGTTTCTTAGTTCAAACCAGTTTGTGGTCTTCAAGAATGGAGGAACTTACTGCACATTCAAATTCCATATGTTTCTCTGGCTTCTTTAACAATTCTGGTGCTTATTTGAGCCTAAATAGATTTGCTGGAATGTGGCATCCTGTAATTGTTCTCTGCAAAACAGATACACTCAGCTTATTTTTCAGTCCCAAGCTACCAGAGTAACACTAGCATAGAACTGGTCAACTTTAGTTGGAGCAACAGCCTCAATTTTCTGAACTTGACATTTACCACTGATGCAGCTTTCTAGGGAATTATTAACGCAATTGCTTGTAAATCTGACAGAAGTTTTCCAAACACTGTCCAAGGTTTTTGCCTCTTTAAGTTCATCCATTCTAAAAAAACCCAAAAACCCAAACAACCAAACCAAACAAAAGGCCATAATAATTTTATGAGACTACATTTAAAGAAATCTCCAGTAATTTTGCCTGACAAGAAGAGCACTAGGGAGAGAAAGCTTGCATAGCAGGAACGTCAGGTGAGGTAATCTGTGATCTGGTGTAGACTTTCAGTAATTTGTGCAAGACAAGATATATAGAAGAAAAAAGAACTTATGGACTGCCCCTTAAGTTTCATAAAGTAGTATCACTCAAGCATATCCAGAATGGTGGAGACCTTTAAGAGCTATAGAGTTTTACAAGACCAAGGAACAGGAGCTCCAGGGATTCCAAGGACAGACTCAAGATCTTCATAAACCTAATAAATGTTGCAAGACCTTGAAAGTTGAAGGAAAGTCAGGAGGCCTGTAGGATTCCACACTGTCTTTTTCTTTCTGTTTCTTTATAAATTTAAAATTAACATTTCCTTTGTCTCTTACAAGTCTTTGACAGAACAGATTGGTAGTGTACTCTAGCATTCAACTGCAACTGCAGCTCTCCTGGCTGTCACAGAGCAACAGACCTAAATCCCTTGAAATTCTAAATATGAATTAGTTATGTAAACTTTTAAAGAAGGCTTCCTCTCTTATGTTGCTTTAGAGACTGAATGAAAATTCATGTGCAAAGCAAAGGTCACGATAGCTGTATTAGTTGAAGTATTGCTCTACTTTAAATACTGCTACACAAACACATACACAGATTATGCTAGAAGACAAATGTTTGAAGTCAAAAAGTTGGGCGTGCCAGGTGGGAAATGTCAGGATTGAGATTGTCTGCTCAGCCTCTGTCCAGCTAGGTGTGCATGCAATATAGTCCCAAGACCCACAGGAGAGATAATAAACCTTTTATGCAGCTATTCATTTTGAATGTTCTTTCTGTCTTCAGTATGTGATCACAGGCTTATCAAAGGCACTGCCCAGATCCTTGTCTGCATGGAAAGTTATTAATTTCCTGGTGTTTTTTTCCTGAAGCCCTAATCCTGCCACAGTTTGAGTGCTTCAGGCAATATGCAGATCTCAAGGAGAAAACCCCCGGTGTCCCAAGGTCATTCCAAATGTATTGGCTCTTTCTTAAGGCAGAAGATGACATAGGCATATCTCTAACAGTTCCAGAAATATCCACTCACAGATGTGTCTCTAGGTAAAACACATGAAATTTTTTATCTCTCCTAGAGGCCAACGCATGATTCACATTCATGCTGCACAAACTAAGCAGATATTTAAATCTACGTGCTATGGCATGTTAGTCTCTCATCTTACTGTACAAGTTGCTCATTTATCAAACACTGTATTTGTGCTTTCTGCTGTCAGTGCCAGATGCCTCCATCAGGGACATTAGTATGAACTGACAGGGAGGTGTGGATGTGTACAATAAGTGCTCTCTCTGTAGTGATAGCTTGTTAGGATTTCATCTAGTGAAAGATACATATTTTGGAATATGACTTATCCTTGGCACCAAAAGAAGCTTTTTCCATCAGACAAGTCTGAGGCTTGTGATTTTTTCTGCTGTCGAGTTTTCTGGCTTTCAGGACTGCTTTTTCTACAATAGCAAGTTGGGGTGGATTATTCCTTTTAACACTTCATCTCTCATACTCTACTAAATATGACATGCTGACTTCACGGAGTCTCATCATGAGCCTTTAAGAGGATTGATATCTATTGGTCAGGCATGAGTTCCTGCTTGATGGCCTGCTTCAGTGTACTCTATCTACCTGGCTTAAAAGGAAGATAAATAGGTTTTTAATAGCCTTTCAAGATAAATGAGTAGCATGGAAACCTATGGTAAATAGGCATTATGGTTTAAAAAAAAAATGCAGCATTTTGGGCTGGCAAATTCAAAACCCAGTTCTTGTTTCATCTTTTTGTCATCAAGATTTGTACTTTTTGTGATCAAGAAGAGATACTGCTGCTGACTGCTGGTAGTGAAACAAGAAAGTGCTTGCAATTAGAGACCAGTATAATTTGAATGTCCTTTTCAGCCTTTACAGAAATTGTGACAAAAAGGGAATCTGGTACTTCAAAGCAGCAGTCAGGTGTCTCCTCCATGTTAAATGACTTTCTCTCTTCTGCAGCTCCCTCTTTATGCCTTACACACCTGCCACGTGAGCCATCCACTGCTAGCTGCCTCAAAACTTACAGTGCTTTGTTTTATGGATGGGACATTTGTTTCATAGTGAGGACTGCTGAGTAGTGACAGAGGTGTGGAATGGGGCCTTTTAAGAAAATAGTATTTCCCTATCTAATGAGTGGTTTCACTGTGTTGCATAACCAACTGTCAGTTCGTCATTTCCCAATATTTGTGTGAGCTTACGACCCAGGTTTCTCCAAGGGATAAACTTTATACCTGCCTTCTATACCTAAATACTCCCTCAAATGAGTGAGAACAATTAAGCCCACTAGTCTGCTCCCTGTTAGTTGGGTTATCAGATCAGCTGTCAAGCACAGTACCTATGTGCTTCCTGGGAACCAGAAGACTTGAGAGACATACGTGACCAGTGGGTTTCAAAGACATTTGCTTACAGTGGAGAACTGTAAAGGTTCAGGATCCCATGTTCCTTCATGTCCATTTCATGCAAGCATGATGCTTTTTCCCTCTGTTATTTGTTCTTGTTCTGGTTCCTTGCTGCATTAATGTATTTTTTTGTCCCAGCAGCTGCTTGATTTTCCCTTTCCTTACTGACCTAGTTTGAGTCTTTTCTAGAAGGTCCTAAATCCCCAACATGCTATTCCCTCTTGTTACAGCCTATTTTTTACTTTCGTCTTTTGCCAAGTAAGGCTTAGGTGATTTTCCAACACATTTCTCTCACACTGCTGACTTACCTCCATAAAGGCCTTCTGCAGTTTTCATGTCTGTCCTTCTTTCACCCTTTCTCCTGCGCTTGTCTCTTAGCAAACCATTCCACTATTACTTGTACTGCAGCTTCTTTTCAAATCAGTCACCCTCCCACCTGAGTTCCTCCCCTTCTTGCCCCAGAAGTCCCATTCTGCCTCCTCCTGGCTCTTCAATTATTCTTTGTGCCAGATCTGCTAGATAATGAAGACACACAGAGAACACGAATTTCAAATACAAAACAAAACAATATGGTTTTCCCTAATGGTGCTTTCAGATGCAGCTGACCTGTTTCACCTCTCACACTAAGAGAAGAAAAAAAATACAGCCTGGGATAGGTAACCATCATAAGAAAAAATCACGCCAAATGTTTGAACTGTGACCAAGTTGTAAGCAATTAAAATTGAGATGTTTTAATGACCAAAGTCAGTGATTCCCAGGTATATTTACCCTATTGCATGTTTATTTACTTTCTTTTCTCTGCCTGGTTATGATTTCTTGTTACCATTTGATAGCCATGTTGCTAAGTAGATGATTACAGAAGGGAGGAGTTGTCATGTTTTACAAGAATTTAATAAATCTTACAGATATTTCTTTCTTTACAAACTTCTTGGTCATCCCTAAAGAGAAATAAATAGAGTTTAGCTGAACCATGTGAGTTACAAATTACTTTAACAGGTCAAATTAACGTTTCTCTCTAGTGCTTTCGAAATAATGGCCATTAAAAGCAGCTTCATAAATACTGCTTTGTAGGGGAGAAAAAACTATAACAGTGAAATGAGATGTCTCTGTGACAGAAAACTAAAGGTTAATTATCATAACTAACTAGGAAATGGTGGGGTAGTTATTATCTTCCAAGTTCCACTTCATATATGAAAATATTCAGGTTTATTTACTGTGTACTGAGACCAATGGACCTACTGGTCTTCAAAGACTTTACAGGAAGGTGAAACCTATACTTGTGTGCAAATAGTCTAAATTGTGTATATTTCATGATGGGTACTCATTAAACTAGAGCCTTCCTAATCTATGTTCCTATCTCCTCACAAGCATGTGGTCTGAATTTTTTAGATGGTAATTCAAGGGTTTGATCCTTAAATGGAAGCAGCCTCTCCGTATTAAAAATATGCTACTGTGCTTCTTTCAGAAGGTATTTGAAAACAGATGATGGAAAGAGGAGGTTGCTGTAATAACCTCTCCTGTTCATCATCCAGGCTCCAAGTAAGTGGAGGGAAGGAACAAACAGCCCTCATATATACTTAGTCCCGTATTTTCCCCATTAAAGATGGGGAAAAAAAGGACTGAACAAATCTTTCAACTTTGCATAAAGGCTATCCAGATGTGCAATGAAATGCAGTGTAAAAGAGATTTGCCATCTTTACTGCATGCTTATACTCTGGTCAGCTGGAGGTTAGTCAAGAGTCAATGGAAGTTAGTCAATTCTTCACTGTGATGGTGGTGAGGCACTTGCACAGGTTGCCCAGAGAAGCTGTGGCTGCCCCATCCCTGGAAGTGTTCAAGGATGGGTCTAGTGAAAGATGTCCCTGCCTATGGCAGGGAGTTGGAACTAGATGGTCTTTAAGGTCCCTTCCAACCCAGACCATTCTATGATTCTGTAAGAGGTCTTTCAGTAAATTGGCTTATCTGTTATTTAGCATGCTGGTCAACAGCAGACTAACAAGGATAATGAAGTGTTCCGATTTGTGCTGGTCTGGAAAAAAAAATTGAGCAGGTAGCTGAAGTACTTAAATTCAGAGTGAAGGTGTGAAAGTTTTACAAAGAGGATGATAATTAAGCCTCTGGAGATTAAAGGATCTTATGCATGTGCCATGCAATTCAATGCAAGAGAAACTCTGTAATCAGAAAAAAATCCAATTTAAAAAAATCAGCCTTGGATTTGGTTTGGTGGCATTGCAGTCATCCGAGAAACTAAGAAGTAAAGGTCAGATTTGATTTTCTTTGTATTAGAGAGAACTTGGGCTGTAACCCCAGAAGCTGTCTCTAAAAGGGCCTATCTCGAAGGAAGTAGCAGCAGCAAAGATACCATTCCTGCCTCCATTCCAGGGAGAAGAAAACACTAAACATCTCCCAAGACTTTCACTAAGGGAGGTATTTAAAAAATCCGGAACTGAACTACTCCAGCCTCCTGACTTCTTTTCATTGGTATGGCACACTCAGACTGTGCCTCACAGGTTAGGCCAAGGGGAGAAAACCTGAGAATCCCTCCGATCATTTCCTGGAACACCTGTATTGGGCATGAACTAAGAGGTTAAACTTGGATGCAGTAGGGCAGATTTTCATCCCTTTACACTAAGGTTCATGGTTCATTCATGATGTTACAGAACATTTATGCTGAAAAAGGACAGATTTTTAAGTATTAATATTTTTAGGTATTTTGCCTGAATATGAACTTTCTTAATTAATGGTGTTCTAGTGCGAAACTGATGTGGATGAAATCTGAAGCAGATCCTATGAGACTGCACCATGTAGTATTCAGCACATGGGAGATATGTGCTGCTCAGACAACACAGTACTAAGGACTGTGAGCTGTAAATGTAGGTAGGGGGGGAAAAATCAACATCTAAGCTGAACGAGTTTATCTTGGAATCAGTGTAGCTACTCAAGGATAATTGCACTGGTGCCACATTTTACAACATAATCTTGTTACACAGAATTACACTTCTGATGGTGTTGCTCAGCTGTACGATGAGTGAAATGTTATGTTATCCGTGCATTTGCTATTCAAGCCACATTCCCCTACACTAATTTTAAACAACCATAATAACCTGTCTTTGCGTCTTTTTCCTAACTGCATGGTTACCATGCTTCGTTCATTTAAAGGGATCGTTCCAATAGCCTGTGAACTCAATATTTATCAGAGTGGTTTGGGGAAACAGTATTGCTAAAAACTGCTCTGTATGTTAGCCTATGTTCAGCCAAAAAGTCATTGGATTTGTCTTTTTTTAATTGGTGACCCACATTAGTGGCGTTTGATCTTCTGTAAGTCTCACGAGTTTCATTTGTAAAGAAAACAGAATATTGACAGCTGTTATGGACTGGTCACGTTACTCTTTCAGTGTAGATGCTGGAGGACCCTTACAAAATGATATTTCTGTGATAATGGAACATTAATTTGAAATCAACCACAGGCAAGCACCTGACTGCAGGTTTCATTTAAATCTTACCTCTTTTCTTCTTGGATGAGGAGAAGAGGGTGGCGATGGTTTTATGAATACTTATCTAGATCATTCTTTGGTTTTTTCTTTAATTTCAATTCTGACCACCAGTAGAAAAGTCATGGCTCACTGCAGACAAAAAAACCAAAAGAGTGCCAGGTGCTCCTGAAGAGATGACTAATGAAGGATATGACAACTTCCCAAGGTTGCAGGTGAAGCTGTGGCAACCTGAGTGTTTTTCCTTCCTCTTACGTGCCTCCAGACATCTCTTCCCTGGCTGATAAAATTGCATTTTTACATGCAGAACCCACACCAGTATAAAAGTACTTTGTCTAGGAAGTAAGTTAAGTCACGTGGTAACCCAAACCCCCAGATTACCTGCATGAAATTGGAAGCAGAGCAGAGCTTTGCCGGTAGATGAAATTGCCTGTGGGGCATCAGAGGCAATGAGGCTCTGGGGAGAAAAGAGACAGACAATGGGGCAGCAGAGGTGGGGATGCTAATGAAGAAGAAAGGGCTTGATAGGGTAAGGTTTCCTGTTGTATTGCACACAAGCAAATATAACCCATATTGCCTCTGAGTTACAGGGTTAGTTCCACTTTTTTTCTGGTGGATAATCCAAAGGTTATATTCATGAAAAGATGGTAATATGTGCACCTTGAGGCAGAGCTTTGGGACTTGTTTTATGTTACCTAGGAAGTTCCTCAACACTTTCTTTAAAAACTCCTAGTTGGATTTTTTTTTTATCCTTTATTTTATATATATACTCAGGTCACCTTGCCTGAGTTCTTCATTGAAATCTAACAGCTTCAGTCAGCTTAAATTAAAAATAAGTAAATAAGTAAATCTGGGAAATTAAAAAAAAAACCCTGGACTGCAGACACATTGAGCCTGTGATTTCCATTCTGTCACTAGTATGATTTGGCAAAACATTCCCCATAGCTGCAAAAAAAATCTAAAGCAAACTTTCCCTGAAATTCCTTGATATTTTTTGGCTCAGGGAGGCCACCAGCAACTCACATAGATCCATAGGTCAGCTGTCAGGGGCCTTGCATGAAGTTAGCAAAAACCTGGTCCAAGCCTGTTTGACTCAGTAGAAGAAGATTCTTATTGATTTCAGTTGGGATTTAAAATAAGACCCAAAGAAAAAAAAAAACCAACTAGCCATTGTCCTACATTTGAAGATCTTTGCTCATAGAGAAACAAACAGCGGAGCTGTGCTTCTTTGCTACCCTACTCAGTTCTCACCAAATGGACACCCACTTTAGACCAACAAAAATGTCCTCTGCCAGCATAAAAATCTTCTAGTTTAAGCACTGTTTGTACCACTAAATCAATGTGTTATTTCATTGCCAGCATATGAGCATCAACTTTAGGGATTCTACAGCCAACTCAAGTCTGAAGTGTAGAGAAGACCTGTATTAGAAGGACCTAACTCTGATGCAGATTATTTAAAAATAGTGCTGTTCGCACTGTTTAATTGCACCCAGTTACCACATCAATTCTCTCCTGTCTGTTAATGAAAAGATGACATGCCAGGCCCATTTTCTTTGCCCTTTTGCAAAGTTATTTCTCTTCTGGTACTTCAGCATTAGCATTGGAACAGGGTATATATGCATGAAATTACCAGTTCATAGGTCATCCCAGTTTGGATCTAGATCACAGCAATTCTCCACCCTTGAGCATGCTAGAGAAACTCTCAGATGAACAGCCACCATGCATTTCATTTTATTTACTTTTTGGCTTTCATGTAACAGACCAGATTTCAAATGTTATCATTTGATGTTATAAATCATGGCAAGACATTGGTACTGCTGGTCTGTCCCAGTGCATTCTGCCATTCTTTAGTTGGATACAGAATGTGGGAGAAGTATCAGCTGCTCTGTTCAAAGTAGAAAACAGCTGTAAAGGAAAAGCAAAGAGGAAGGGATGTGTCCTTTCTGTGCTTCTTTCTGATCCCCCTTGTAGGAGGAATGGTGTTTCTGAGACTTCTGTAGACTGCCTCACAGTTAAACCCATGGTTTTAAGAACAGTCAGCCATTTATGTTAGGGTTTCTCTTTTGGCCCTCTTCCACCTTCCCCCAGGTAAGTGCCTAAGTCTACTTTCTTTTATAATTTTATTTAAGCATTTTCAGGCATTGTTCCACCTTTCCCAGGCATGAGTTCAGAGAAGGTTGTTTTGCCTGTGATGAGAAAGTTTGGGGAAACTTTTCTTCGTAAAGATGAGTCTTTTTGAAGCATGGGAACACAGACATGCAATTCAGTAGATACTGGCTGACAAAAAGGAAGCCCTTTTCAAGAAAGTCTCTTCTGCTTATCCCAGTGAAAATCCATCTACCCAGACTTAGTTTACATTTGGAAGTGTGCTCAGGAGAAGCAGCATTTTGTGACAACTTTTCCAAAAGGTTTTGTGTTTATTGGGGGAAGCTTTTTCTTGTCTTTGTAAAGTTCCTTTCAGTTCAGCTCTTTGGGGATGGGAAATGCAAGGATTAAAGATCCCCATGCAGCCTTACTTAGATACCTTGGAACATATGGTATGACAGAGATTTTAATTGGAATGATTGCATAGATTTTGCCTCCATCAGTCACCTGCTGCATAATACTAAGTGATCTGGAAAACAGTCAAGTGAGAGAGTTCTAAAGAATAGATCATCTCATCTTGATGCAGTTGCCTAAACTAGGGCAGGTGAAACATGTTTTCATATGCCAGTTTTCTCTGATGGTTATAAAGGGAGTTTAGGCCTCTAGCTCAGCTGTAGCTACCTCAGATTTGCTCTACAGATGCCTGCATTTTGATGCAGTGAATCCCAGTGTGTCTCAAATCCTCCTCTCTGGACTAATGGATGCTTTCGACCTTCATTTCTCAGATCTTCATTTGCTTATCTATACAGTGGGGAAAACATTATGCTTTTGCTTTAAACGGTGGTTATAAGATAAAATCCTTAATGAACATGTGTTGTGATGAATATTCAGAGGCTGCACAATACAATAGCTCTTCCCCAACCACATATGCACAGGGAAGCTTGAGAACACTGCTTAGTAATTAAGGCATGAGCATGGAAAAAAAGGGAAAAGTGCTGCTACTCATTACATAGTCACTGTCTACCTTCTGCATGAGGCTCCTGAAGAAGGAAGAATATGTGATTATTTAATTAAAGAAGAGAGGTAAAAATAAGTTCATGCAGGCAATATTCATTCTGGGGTTCATTAAGCTTGAAGTGCTTTGTGCCCACATGGCAACCGTAGTATTTTTCTTTTAATGTCATTCTATTTGTAAACAGACACTTCTGATCTTTTTTTTTATGTTCATGTGTTTTTATAATGATTTATATTGATGTTCTGCTGATTTTAATCAGCTCCTGCTTTAGGTTTTTACAGTTCGCATACACACAGTCCGTATGGTCAGCTCAGCAGTGCTAAATGAAGTAGATGCCTTACGAGCACCCTGACCTTTATTTTTTCAAGGTCTTTACAGCTTATGTAAATGTGGGTGGATTTTCAGTCACCAAAAAAGAAAGGGAAAAAAAAAAAAAGAAAGAAAAATGCCCAGAAAAGGCTTTTTCACAGTTTCTCCTTTACACAAATTCAGCAATTACTGAATTACAAATCTTTGTACCTTATGAGCACTGGCACATCTTCAGAAAGAAAAAAAAGTTATCAGACAGGGGCATGAGAGGACCTGGAGTCCCTCTGAGCCCGGTGGCAGGAGATGTTCTGGCAGGAGGCAAATGGCTTGTGCTGCACCAAAGGAGAAGTTGCACAGGAACCTTGCCAAGGGTGACCCTGGCAGCAAGCTGGCAGGCTGCCTGCTGAGGAAGCAGATGAAAGAGTCTACTTCCCATTACTGGTATTCATCAGTTATGGGGTTCTTGGGTTTCTAGAGGTTGTTCCTTGGTTGGGATTTTGGAAGAAGAAACATGGAAATGTACAGTGCAGAGAACAAGGGATATAGAAACTTTCCTTTAAATCTGTAAATACTCCCAGTAATACTGTTCCTGTACTGCTTGGAACAAGCACTGGGAAAGTAAAAGCTGGAAATATATAGGCAACAGGTAAACAATCCTGGATTAGTTTTGCAATATGGGATCAAAGAGCTTATGTTCACTGTGGCGTCTCTGTTGGATTTGAGGGCAATTTACCTAAGTTCCTTTCTCTGTTTCTTTGAAATGTTTTTGCTGAACTGCTGCTCAGGCAATACCTAAGAGGAAAGGGAGGGCAGTTAATAAACTTGTTTCCTGCCTCATTCTACAAAAGTTACATTGCATGAGTGGTTGGCATTGAATGAGAAAATATCCTCTGCAACCCTTGAGAGCTGAAAATCTCTCACTCTGCTCCTCAGTGCATAAATATCAAGGTCAGATCTCAGCCTCAACATTCTGCATGGTACCATTTTATTCCGTGGCTGTGCCAATGCATCAATTATTTTTAAGACAGTTGTGCTAGAACACTTACTGAAAAGAGACCAGAGCTTTAGAGGAAAAAAATGGTACTGATAGTACAAACTTACAGCATCAGAAATTTGTATTATCTGTTATGGGGAAGGATGTAGAGTTTACTTCAATTTTTCTTTTCTTCTGGTTTATACTCACCTAATAGGCTTTGCAGAGGAGTGTTTTAGACTAGCCTGAAACCTCCTGCGTATTCAACCAGACCAAGTCTGTTGATTTCAATGTTAGCAGAAGGACACCCAAAGCCACCTTTCCAAGGCAGAGACTGACTGTGCTTAGCTTGTGTGCAGAGGTCACTAACACATGCAAAGAATTAGTAATTGTGAATGTGTGAGGCACTATGGCTCAGGACAGAGGACCCTTGAGCAAGGTCTAGTCATGCACCTCAAGTATGCCAAGCAGCCCAGCCATATGGGAGTGGGGCTGCACTTGGGTCAGCCACCTTGGTGAGAAGCAGAAGTGGCTGTCACAGGCCTGGCACCTTGCTTGTGTGGCTCTGCTGCTTCCAAGGGCTCCCGTTCCCACCAGCGTGATGGGGAGATAGGGACAGCTCAAATATCTCACTACCACAGCACTGACATGTCCTTATTTACCTTATCTGTTTGGTGTGCATGTCAGCTCTCTTAACAAATTGTCCAAACTGTCCTTTGCTCTGAAGCTTTTGGGATTATCCAAGATGTCGTTATCCTGGCAGAGCCCTGTGCAGATGGGACTTGTCAGCTCAAAACAAAGTTTGGGTGTTTGCAGTGTTTGTTCCCATCTGGCAAGTGCTGGAGGGAAGGGGCTTTGTGCTCTGTAGGCTTTTGAAGAGAATCCAGTCCTGCTCTAATTACTACTGTTCCCGTTAGATGGAATCTTAGGGTCATTATGGCAAATAGACATAATTTATGGGTACTGCAGCACTTTATATTGTCTATTCATTCTGTCACATTCAAGGCTGGCAGATCTAAAATTTGACAGATCACCTGTGTCTTAGATTGCAGAGTTGCAGATAGTGTTGTCCTTATTTGTTCTATTTGTAGTGATTAGTCAGGTACAGAATAGTGCAAGAGCTGGAGTGTTTTGAAGAAATAAAAGTTCTTGTGTATTTTATTTGCTGTCCTACAGCAAGAGTAAATAAGTATGAGAAGTTCTTCTGTGTGGATGTATCTATCTGTCATGTGGCCCAGAGAACTTGTGGATGCCCTGTCACTGGAAGTGTTCAAGGCCAGGTTGGATGGGGCTTTGAGCAACCTGTTCTACTGGAAGGTGTCCCTGCCCATGGCAGCAGAGTTGGACTAGGTGATCTTCAAAAGCTTCTTTCAGCCCAAACCATTCTATGATTTGATGGTTCTGTGATTTTATCTGTGCTTGTGTAATAGAGAAAATAGTGGTTTTTATTGTAGTGTCTCAGCAGAGGACTTTACATATTATTTGCACCATTTTGGGAGATGGTTTTAATAAGTAACTATTTTTGAGTTCCATTCCTGGAATGAAATGCAGATTGTTGCTGACTTCTGCAAACATCTGACAATCAATCTAATGTGTTTCAGGGCAGTTTTCAGGAGCCATCCTTCAATAGAAAGGTGGTGTTTGAAGCCTAGGTTGACAAACTAACCATAAAGGTGTATTTATAGGCTCCCAAGTTCTGAAACCATGTATCAGGGGTAGAGATTTAAGTTTTCAATAGTTCTTTAAGTACCACCTGAGTTTTCAGTGTAGTACTCATTTTACAGGTAACAAAGGAAAGAAATTGCAGAGCCTGGGCTTATTTAAAATGCATTTAGACTAGCCTCAAAGAGGTAGATCCAGGATCTTCTGTACATGCTCCATCCACCATGTCATTTCTCTGTTGTAAATTCAGCAACTGATAATTCAGGTTTTAGATTAACAGGACATACAAAAAGAATTATACAGATTAGTTGAGAGTTTGGGATTTAATGCAGCTTTTGAGCAGCGAAGGGATCTAGTAAAAATGAAAGATGTCTGAGCATGAAGCAGTTAGAAGGAGGAGGGAGTGTTCCAAGAATTGGGGAAAGTCTTTTAAGTGAAAGGGCTTTAGGCAGGCTTTTGTGGTGTGAATGAGAGAAAGGCTAAGAAAGTCCCAAGCGGATTTTGAGTACATCCCCACTGCTCTCACTGGTGCAAGCACTTTGAGGGCAGGGATGATTCTTTGGTGGTTAGCAGGCATTTCGTAGCTGAGAAGGGCAATGGGAGTAAGGGTGCAGAGTATGAAATTAGGTAAAGGCAGCTCCTAAGCTTTTGATTTTAAGAACTTGGCTGAATTCGAGGCATATAAATGAACTGCAGGAATTAGGTGAGAAGAGGAAAATGGAAAGACTGTGCCAGTCAGTTGACAGGAATATGAAATTGCTTGTGTGTAAGGGAGGAGATAGGCAGCACATTCATTTAGAGGATAATGTCTCCATTTTCCATTCTGAGGTTGAGAAGTTCCTCTGATTTCACTTTTATTTATTCTTCTGGCATCCTCTTGAAATTATTCC
Source organism: Nestor notabilis (assembly GCF_000696875.1). Taxonomy (NCBI): domain Eukaryota; kingdom Metazoa; phylum Chordata; class Aves; order Psittaciformes; family Psittacidae; genus Nestor; species Nestor notabilis. Next base: position 71,572 of record NW_009938841.1, on the reverse strand, counting down.
TATTTTTCATTTTTGAAATCAGGTGATTCTGAAGATGAGAGTGTGTAAAGTGCCATTGGTGGCTTTTTAATTTAGCAGCAATTTCATGGTTTTCTGTAGGCTCTGTGAACCTTTAATTAGTAGCCCAGCAGCTCCAGTGCTGTGCTGTTACTGGCAATTAGGAAAAAATTCTGTTAGTTCTGGTTTTGCCCCTTTAATTACAGCTGAGATAGATAAAATTGTAGCAACTCCTGCTCTCTCTACAGCCTGTCTGAAACACACTCCAGAATCAAGGGAACACTAGGAGCACACATCTTTTAGATAAGTTATAAGTTGGGCCTTGGAGACTGCTGTTGATCCTTTGAACAAGAACAATATTTAATTTTTAAATAGTTGTATTCTTATTAAAGAAACTATCACCCTCTCTCCTCAAATATTGCTTGCAATATATAATCCCAGTTTACTCCATTCCAACATATATTTTAGGGTGAAGTCTCACAAGTCATTAAACTTATTCATATTTTTTGTATTCTAGCTCTCAGAGGAGACTTAGAAACACAATCACTGGCTTTTAGCATTTCAGAAATCATTATCCGAGCTTGCTAGCTGGCATTGATTCTAGTTTTCCCATAAAGTCTGAGATGAAAAAAGGTTACTCTGCTAAATGAAGCATGAGCAGAGCAAGGGTGCAAACATTACTCAATATTAGTGGGAGAGAATGCCAGGGCCAGTACTGTGCATCAGTGCCCTGTGTATGGTTCACTTATGACCTTTACCATCACAAAAGTATGAGGAATCAAATAATATTAGACTGAATGAGTGATAATGGCGCTACCCAGCTGTAGAGCATCTTGAATGTTGTTCCTGTACCCTTTAGACACTGCAGGTCTATTCCTGCCTCTCTTCTTTGCTGCTACTTTCCCTTTTGAAACCATTGACCCATGATCCCAATCTCAATTTCTTAATCAGATCATCTTAAAAAATATTTAATTAATATTCCTATCTTTGCAAAATGGAGATTAGGGATTTGTTGAGATCAAATTATCTTTGGAGTACTAGAAAAGGGTATTACATAAATAAGCAGCCTTCCACTCCTAAAATTTAGTACTTAAATAAGTAACCATCAGTTAGCTATGTGTGTAAGGGCTAATCATCTAGTTGGTGTTTCATATGAATGAATGAAAATGCCCCTACAGAAGAAATTTAAAAACATAAGGAATATTTTAGGATGTGGCTGAAAAACAGTGCCAGAAGTGTCTGGGCTTTTTATCCCTCTGCACCTGTGACCTGGTGAACTACAAACCTGGGGAAAGAAGAAAGGTGTTAATGAAGAGAAGCAAAGAGGAAGGAGAAAGGTGGATAAAAGCTTGCCCACTCCAGCAGATCTTTCTCTTGCACAATAAAGTAGTTAGCTATTTCTGGTTTGGGCTTTTATTTTGCTGGAGACTATGGAAAAGGCAAGTGGAGGAGATCAACCACCTATCACTACGGCAGTCTCAGGGAAGGGAAATAGCGGGGCCATAGTAGGACAGAGAATGTAAGTCTCACTATCACAGGGATACAATCTTGCCACTGGACTATGAGGAGCTGGGACAACTTTAAATGTTGCCAGTTTTATAGAGAGGGCATTTTTATGGACACGAAGAATGTTCTTTCTGGGTTGGTGTTCATTTAAAAAAAAATAGTCCTTAAGAATACAATAAGAAAACCACATGGAGGATGACAAGATTCATTAAGTGCAGTTTAAGGTACTGTTTGACAATAATGAATAGTCTGTTGATTAATGAAGAAGAGTGGATGTGAATGTGCTCAGAATCCCTGAGTGCTTTATGTTGCTCCACTGTCAGCTGAGAAGTGCTATAAAGGGCCTTGCGAAACAGTCTGTATGGAGAGTGTCACTGCTAAAGCCACAGGACTTGGAGACCAAATTCATCCAGTCTCTTAGAAGTTTTGGCTGTTCTTTGGGTTGGTTACCTGAGCTCAAATCTCTACAACTGGCTATGGATTTTAAGTACCCTATAAGAAATGTATGAATTTTGAGGTTTGCGTTTCAGCAATCTTGATTTTCAAAGGAATAGCAAATACAGAAAGCTCCTGTTGATAAACCTGTGGTATGTTTGACGTATTTTGAGTCATTGAAATTTTGAGTCATTTATGGGGAAAAAAAAAGAATAAAGCTTTTAACATTACAATTCCTGCTACTTAATGCAGAGAACAGGGGTGCTCATTCTGAATGGACTGACACAACTACACCTGCTGTGCATTCCTCACCATCAGTTATTCTGTAAATACTCTGTTGAGACTGAGATATGGCAAATAAAGCCCAGATTTGGCTGCAGGAGCTGTGACTGCTGTCATTCCATTCTATGCCTTACACACTAGATTCACCACTGCAGTTTCTAAGTACCTTCCAGTTTTTCTCTGATTGCCGATGGTATGTTGGTTGTCTCAACCTTTCTAAAGTAAGAATGGACTGCAACAGTGTTTTGTATTGGACCCTTCTCTAACTCACCTTGGCTCACGTACATAAATACATACACCTCCCTACATTCTGTCATATTTTTGTTGAAGAAAGCAAGTTCAGGGAAATGGTGGTTCATTTCTGCATTTAAGGACTTGTGAGTGTCCTTCTATGAGAGTTTACTCAACAGGTTTCTTGGGGAGCAATCCATGACTGACCCATATACATCAGAACTGTAGCATGTATGATTGCTGAGCTGATGCTGGAAAAGAATCATTGATTTTTTGTGAATTAAAAAAAGAGCACAGAGAGAGTAGAGGAAAGCAAGAATAAAGTGTAGGGCATTTGGGAGTGATAGGAGGTTTCAAACTGATCTGTTTTCATGTTCCAGCTTTTTACTCTTAAAGGAGGAGAGAGTATCAGAGATTTCAGATTTTTTTCAGTTCTCAACACTCTTCCTTAGCTTCATTAAAATACATCTCTGATCCACCCACTCTTTGGACATCAGTATTGGAAATTGCACTTTAGGGCTAGAGGATGTTTTCCCTTTTAGGAGAAGTATAGAAAGATGTCCAGGTGTCATATGACCTGAGCTTAATGAGGCTTACTGGTCTGAAAATACGATCTGGGTGTCCCATTGTTCTAATTAACGTTATGCTTTCTTGACTAGTCTGAGCATGAGGCACGTGGGTTCTGGATATAAAAATTAGGGTTACAGAATAAGAGAGAGAAGGTAGAGAATCAGATGTACTGACAACTGGATGGACAAAAGAAGAGAGAGAGGTTGCTCTACCTATTATCTGTGGGCTGCAAAGGTTTTGTGTGAAGGGAACAAAGATGTGAGAAGCAGGAGAGCACACACTTTTTTGACCAAGAAAAAATACTTCTGTGAAATACTGTCTTCTGGTTTGACAGGAGAGAAGACACATTTAGATCTGTGAATGCATTGCTACAAAAGCATTAAGACTTTGCATGGGGAGAACTGCAAGGTCTGAAGAACTGTGCATTTATTTACTGATCTGAACCAGCACAGACTTGCTTTTTTTGATGTTTTTTCCCCCACTGCTTTCAGTAAGAGAATCACAATGAGAACAGAGAAGATTATGTGACCTGCTATATACAGTGTTAAGGTGAAAAAATTGCTAGCCTGTGGACACCTAATAGGAAAGAAGCTTGGCAAGAGAAAGCTTAGTGTGAGATAGTAAGGTATCCTCTTGTTTGCAATTCACATCATTGCTAGAAGATACAGCAGCATCCAGGCAAGATCAATAGTAGTCCTGTGGAGCTGTGTGTTTCACACAGGTTCAGCTGGCTCTTTAAGGTCAAAACCTGTTTTGACATCCTTCCTCCTTTGTCTCTTTTGAGCTGCTCCAATAAAAATGATTTGTACTTTGTATTGCCATTGTCCTGGGTTCAGCTACAGCAGTCATTTTTTCTCCTTCTTAGTAGCTGGTGCAGTGCTGTGGTTTTGACTTTCAGCCTGGGAACAACGCTGATAACACCGATGTTTTTAGTTGTTGCTAAGTAATGTTTACTCTGACCAAGGACTTTCTCAGTCTCATGCTCTGCCAGGGAGGAGGGGAAGCCAGGAGGAAGCAGAGACAGGACACCTGACCCAAACTGGCCAAAGGGGTATTGCATACCACAGCACGTCATGCCCAGTATATAAACTGGGGGGAGTTACCCGGAAGGCCCAGATCACTGCTCGGGTCGGGCTGGGTATCGGTCGGCGGGGGGGGAGCGGTTGTGTCCTTTTCCCTTGTTATTCCTCTTATCATTATTACTGGTAGCAGTAGTGGTTTGTATTATACCTTAGGTACTGGAGAGCTGTTATCTCAACCCGTGGGAGGTACATTCCTCCAATTCTCTTCCCCATCCCTCCGGGAGCGGGGGGAGGAAGGAAAAGGGGGGGAGTGAGCGAGCGGCTGCGTGGTTCCAAGTTGCCGGCTGGGCTTGAACCACGACAGCCATGACTTCTGAAAAAAATGTAAGAAAGCATCCAAAACCTTCCAGTTAGAGAAGGTTTTTTAGAGAAGCTGCAGAGCACAGGTGATAGCAACAGAGCTTAGTGTACCTTCAGGAACAAGCTCATAGTATAGCAGCACTTCCCAGCTTTAAGTACAAGAAGCTCTTGGGGAGCAAATGCTTTTTTAGGGCATTTATAGGTACTGTTTTGCATGTTGATCCTTTGCCGCCTCGTAATATCAGCTCACTTTTTGGCTTTCCCACTGCAGGAATCCTAGAGAGGTTTTCTGTCCTCTACCATCCACCAGTTGTGGAACTGGCTTTAACAAGCCATGAGGACAGGGAAGGATTAGCAGATATATACATTTACAAGGACATAAACACATGTGATGTGAGTACTTTATCAGGCTAAAATTTAAATTTTTTTCTACTTCTAAAATGATTTGTGATTCTCTGTTGAGGTGAAGGAGGGTGGTGACACTGCTTATTTTATCCACAAATTTTATATATCATGTAGCGTATTTGCACATCGTAAAAGTATACTCAGGGATAAAACCCCTTGTTGCCAGTGATTTAAGCTGTCAAATAAAAAAGGTGTGCTGCTATCTAGCTGAAGAAATGTATTAGCATGCGGAAGGCAGTACTGCTTCCTTTGGGAGGTTTTAATCAAGCCTCTTGTACTGATTGAGATGCAGTGCTCAGAAGTGAGAAAAATGATTAACAAAATCAAAAATCTAGAGCGTTTTTCATGCAAACATTCATCAGTATATCTTATGTAATTACATAGCCAATAAATCAACATAGTGTGTAAGTGCTTCAGTCACACTGTAAATATCTTAATGACTGAAACATCTTCACCCATGAATAATTTATACCTGTATGATACATTTTTCATATCCATGCTTTACTTCAACATGATAAACTAATACTTCTCTGTCAGGGAATGTGTGCTTGATTATTGCCTTCTGATTTCTCTTCCTTGTGTTTATTTTCCACAGTTAGACACACTCCATTTCTTCTCTTCTGGTTCCTCTAATGTAGTTATCTTATTTGTTCATCCTGTCTGTCTTGGTTTGCTTTCCCAGTGTATTCCAACAGGCACCTGGGAAATAATGTTAGGGCATTAGCTGATCATGCATTTCTCAAGTAACTTGAGAAAGGAACAGCATCTTGAAAGATATACCCATTCTCAACAGATATTTGCATTTAGTTTCCTCTCCTCAAGACAATAACTACAGAAAGAACTTGCAATAGGCCAATAACAGCTTGAGCTTTGCCATTTTCTGGATCAATGTGAGTTCAAACCTCTGTCTCACAGTACTGATGACAAACATTGTTTGAGTCTTGTTCCCATATGTTTGTGAGTGCAAGCTTGTTTGTAGCTCCAGAATCCAGTAGAATATTCCAGAAGAAAATAACTTTTTTTCATCGCAGGAATGGAAATCGGGGATTTTTATATTCTGTTCTGCTGTGCATGCTTATTTGGCTGTATGCAAGTCACTGTGTGCATCCTGCCTTACTTACACCCTTAATAAGGTATCTAAGACAGGAGTTTAATTGTGATAACCTCCTCCTTTAGTTAGTAGAGAAAGACAAGCAGCTACTGAAGGCAGTTCTTCCAACTCTAAAGCTACTTAGTGCCTGAAGCTCTTGCTAGGAGATGGACTCTCTTTTTGGGGTTCACAGTTTAAAGTTTGGTTCAGATTTGTGAAGCAGCTTATTTTGGTAGTGCCTGTGAAAATTCAGCCTTTAAAAAGTCAGTCCCAATTGGGCAGAAAAATTAATCACTTGGATTTAATGTGCACTTTCAGAAACACTTAATTTCCCCTTCAAATCCTCAGGTTTCTAACTGGAAAAAAGGTAACAGTAGTATAAAAACTATTTCAAGTTGGGCTGGGGGAGAGGGGGGAGCCAAGGAGTTCTAAAATAATTAGCTGATGCTTTACTGATTTTGTATGTTATTTCATCCAAGCACCTTTTTTCACTCCATTTCTGTATTCAGTTTACCTACATTATTCTCTTAACTAGCACCTTTGCTGAGTGTTGGCTAATCAAGCTCTTATTCAATTTCTTCTATCATCATGTAAGTGTATTAGTTTTGCACAGTAATACACCATTTCACATTTTGTCTCTTCAGTGTCAGAATTACATTTTTGGACTAATTTTCTAGATTGAAGACTGAATGGAATATCTTACATCTGTCTTCTACTCCATACTTTGAAGCCCAGTTGCAGTTCTTTTACAGCTGCAATCTCAGGGACTTCTGAGAGATGTCACAGTTGAACCTGTTCTTACTATTCCTTTTCTTACTATTCTTACTATTCTTACAGCAGGCTCCAGTGAATATGAATCTCTTCTGTTTGCTAGCAGGACATTTGGTAACTTTGCTGCAGCATAAGTTTTCATTTATTTGTTTCCTCTGTATTCTGATTGTAAGCACCTCCAAAGGCTTCTGATATCCTTTTCTTTGTCTCATTTTTTTTTATGTCCTTAAAAGATGCCTTCTTTTACTGTATCTTATTCTACTGAGATCAGTTGTTGGTTGATAGGTATCAGTTAGCAGGAGTTCTCGGGCACTCTACAGAATTCTACAAGATACTTCACCCTTATCACTGCCTGCCTTGTTTTGGCATTTAGAAAGCAGATTGCTGTCTTTTTCTTTGTTTTGTCTAGCACTTGTCTCTCTTGGGCATAGTTTCTCACCACAGACATCAATCATGACTGTTGCTGCCTCCTATTTTTCTGCCTTCTTTTTTCAGTGTTGGTCATTTACTGTGTGTGCCCTGTTACAAGGCAGTACTTTATCCAGTGACAGGATACTGCAAGAATCTTCTGAACCTCCTCACATGTATTTTGCTTTAACTCCTACTGTTTCTAGCTGTCATGCCTCCTGCACTTTCACTATTTTCTCCTAAATTGTCCTTTCTTTTTGTGAATGATTTCTGGTAGACCCTTTCTTTGCCTTCTTCAGTTGATTATCATAGCTGTTGTCCACAGACCTTGCCCTTGTGTTCTGAAATTTAATTTAGCATCCTTCTCTAACCTATTCACCTATTCTTTTTTTTTCCCCTTTTCCCCAGATTATTTTCTATGGGTATTTTTATTAATTCTCTTTCTTCAGCATGCCTGTTTTAAATTCCAGGTGATTCTGAGCTTCAGTTGTTCCAGAGAGTGATTCACTAACACCTCCTGGTTCCCTAACCTGGTCCATCTCTGATTCTGACACCCTGAGAAGCTTCCAGACATGCCAGATTCACAAACTTCCTCTCGCTTTTATAATTTTCAACATTAAGAGCTGATTCTTGACACCTAAAATGATGCTGTTACAGAATTTCTTTAAGTGGCATGTTGTCTGGTTAAAGAAATAGAATAGCCATGGAGATTTTGTGTGGGAAGCTATGAAAATGGCGTAAGTACCACACTGGTATAATACTGATCTTTTGTTGTCTAATTTTAACAGATTCAGTAGCAACAGCATCTGGACCACTGCTAGTTGAAGTTGCCAAAACTCCCGGTGCTGCTCTTGGGGTTGCACTAACTACCTCGATGTGCTGCAACAAACAGGTCATTGTCATAGACAAAATCAAATCTGCGAGTATTGCAGACAGGTGAGTGTGACAGAAGGCTGACACTGCAAGTCCATACATCCATTTTATTTGTACTTTCATTCAGTTTGGTTTTAAAGAAACCCTTCCCTTTTTTGATAAAATTGACTGAACCAGATGCTCTTAAGGTTGCAGGTCTTAAAATTAGCCCTTTGTCAGATCGTTTTTCCATACTGCTGAGTTTAAGACTTCCAGAACAATTTATTTTAGCTCATTCATGTAACATTCAATGACATAAGCCAGCCCCCATGTAATATGTGACTGTCTGCTTGCACTATGCAGCACAGGAGTTGAGAGGTCTGCTCCGACTATTAAATATAATGCTGTGGCGGAGATTTGTATTTAGAAAAATAAATAACCCACTGGAAGTAAGCCCACCGTATGGAACAGCTGTCAAGGGAAGTAAATTTTGAGGCTTTGCAACCTTGAAGTGTTCTTTTAGAATGGATCACTCACTCTTTATGGCACAGTGAAATGGAACTCCTTAGGTCTGGATTTTTAATTGATATTGTAGGATACGACTGAGGTATTAGGAAGACTGGCTTCTGCGTTTTGAAGTTGTTTTGCTGCAATTTTTCCACTTCATTTAAGTGTTTAAATAGAACTATTTAAACCATTTTAAAAATTGTTAGATATTTTTCTCCAGTGGTCTAAAGCTCTGTAACTGAGCTGTGAAACCATTTCCGGGGTGCGTGTGTGTGTATGTGTGTGTGTATGTGTTTATACATATACAGTATATTTTTATATACATATCTCTATCTAAAAATTCCTTAAATATTACGTTTCAGCAGCAAATTCCTCCTGCATGTCCCCAGTCACCCTACCTTGTAACTCCTCTTTGACAACGGTGCTTCTGGTAGCACCCACTTGTAGCAGTGAGTCTACAGCTCCTCTGTGGGCTTTTCCCTAACGTAGAAACTTTGAGAGTGACGGCCATTGATCCAGGGGTGTTCTCCAGTTCAATGGTGCAGGATGCTTTAATTTTCTCCCTCTGTTTTTTCCCGTTTCGCAGGGGGTAACCAATTAAAGGAGCTGTCCACTTGACTGGTACGTCGGGATGCTGACTGCTGTGTTTGCATTTCTCAACTCATCCAGTAGCCAGTCTCTTGAGTGCAGCAAGATTTAGCAGATAGCCCCCTCCCCACCCCACTCCTCAAGTCACCATGCTAGCCCTGGTTTCATTATTTGTTTGACTACTGCATAATTTCATCATCATTTACAGCTTTTGTACTAATAAATGTTTGAACTATAACTCAAAAAATGATGAACTGGGTGCTTGTGTGAGGGATATGTGACCAAGTTATTTGAGTCTCCTTAAGCTCTTCTCATGTGCCATTCACACATATTTTTATAGTCAGCTATCCCATTCCAGTTCTGTGAGTGATGTCTTGGCATATACTGTATTAACTGAATTGTTTTTAAGGTTTGTACTAATAGATGTAAAGTCTGACCAGTGACAATGCCTACAAAACACAAATCTCTCTCGAAAAAAAAGAACAGGTTCATAGTTGTCATGACCAGTTTGAAGGCAGTAAAACTCATTTTCTAAGCAAGGAGTATACCTGATCATACCAAGTTTTTCCCATTTTATGTAGATGTGGTGCATTACATGTAGGAGACCATATTCTGTCCATTGATGGCACCAGCATGGAGTACTGTACGCTGGCAGAAGCAACGCAGTTTTTGGCTAATGCAGCGGATAATGTCAAACTTGAGATCCTTCCTCACCACCAGACACGGCTGGCGCTGAAAGGCCCCGAGCACGGTAAGAGGATCTGTAACACCAAATACTGCTTTTATTTTTCCTGTCTTTCACTTTGCCTGCCCTTGCTGAATGGCCAAGAAAGCTATCATGGCAGTTATGTCTGTAAATGTTGTTTCAGCTCCCCAGGTTATGCTTCTGCAGTTTCTGAGAAGCTCTGTGTTTTCTCAACTTTAATGTACCCACTGAGATTTCTATGGATAGAGGGAGAAATGTTTTATTGAGAAATTGCTCTGCACACTTGTAGATGTACATAAAGACACCTGTTGACTCTACTGTTGCAATCATTGGAGGGGCAACTTCAGTAAATGAATCTCTAAATTGCTTCTTAAATGTAGAGTGAGGGAGGAAGGACCACAGCCAACTTCTTTTCAGTATATTGACTCGATAGTCTATTATGAACACTTCATTAATAACACCTGTTCTCCCCTGAAATACCTTAGAAAAACCCCTGTATTTTCTCTCGTTAATGGCATTATTATTGATAGCCATCATCTTTCAAAGTACTTCTGAGATTGCTTCCTGGGTTCATTATCAGTGCTCATGAGAAGGGTTTGTTTGTAAAGACTTCTCTAGATCCGAGCCTTTTCACCGTGGTATTTATTTCATACCAACATGCTTGAAGAGAATGGTTTTCCATTTTTAAATCAAATATGTATGAAATGTCTTAGTATTTGAAGATGGGGGCTGCCTTTCTTGTCTTCTAAATAATCCTTAGAAAGTGGCTAATTCACAGTATTCGTAAGTTCAGTCTAACATATAGCATGTTGATGGCAGGCAAAGAAATAACAAGGGTCATCAACAGAGAAATAGATACCTGTGTTGCAATATGAACCAGTGGTACTATCTTCTGTGGCTGTTACTGTGCTTCTGCCTTCGTTAGACCACTACAAGATTTCTGAGGCCTAGACATGTCAGTGATGGTAAATATTCTTGGACATCTATCTAAGATCCAGGCTGTCCCTGGATAAGTGATGCTGTGGTCTGTTTGTCAGAGTCGTAAATATTGAACTAGTAGCTGAGGAGATACTCATTTCCCCTTGGACCAGGGTGAACAAAAAATAACCCATGTTCTTCCATTATTCAGCTGCACTTCTTTCCCCTTTCTACTTAAGCCAGTTAGAGGGGCGAGGGAGCAGGGACTGATACTGCAGCAGCAGAATGAGATGGAGACCAAATTTTGCAATGTATTTATATTCTTTTCAGTTATGACAGTATGTTGCAGACAGGTCTTCCATGGTTTTTTGAAGCAAAGATGTCACGCAATCAATTTCTGGCTGGTTAAAGAACCTTCAAAGAGTGTGTGTTTTGGGAAGATGAGTCCCAGGGCCAAAGATTTGTCTAGATGATTGTGTAACTTGAAGCAGTTATTTCTTAACCAACATTTAAAACAAACCAATGCTGTTAATGTGCTAGTCACCTTGACCCAGTGTAGATGCTTGGAAAAAGCAATCTTCTTGCCATTCCAGAGTTAAGAACTGGTCATTACAAAATCCTATCTAGGGGATCTGCAAAGAGCATCTTTTGGGAACAAATCCCCCTAAGGTAATTAATTAAGTTGCTTTCTTAAGTAAGGCAGAATAACTGGGATGTTTACAGCCCTTCCCAGCCCGTTGCCAGGTAGTGCTACTCCAGTATCACAACCAACTCAAGGTGTAACATGCGTTATGGAAGCAAGTGCCCTCTTGGAAACAACCTTACATCAGTTGTGGTGTGGCCTAGGTGCTGTAGAGTTTGCAAAGCTCCCTTTGTGTGTCTGGGATAAGCTAGATCATTAGGGCTGTATCTGTTAAGCTCAGTTATTGGTCTTAGGGGAACATGTCAGGAATTTAAAACGGGCAGGAAAGTCAGCATATAAAATAAATTGAAATTTTAGCCCTAAAATAAAATGGAGAGCACTCTAAAAGATCAGAATTTTTTTCATGGTTTTTTTCCTTTATACTGTGCTGTTAACATTCATTTCTCTTGCTGCCCCATTAGTTTTATGTTTGCTGTACACAGCCCTGGGTTGGAATAGCTCAAATTACCACTGAATTACTACAGTTACACACGATAGGTTTTTCTTTTACAGAACTTTTGTTGAATTGGGATTATTCTTCTGCAAGCTGAGCAAACCAAATTTGTGTTCCTTCCCATTTTTTATCTCTACTCTCAGCATGAAAAAAAAGCATTAGAAAAAAGGAAAAAAAATGAAAGACTAGCAGATAATTTCCTGCTAGAAGTAGTCTTTTTAATTAAGCAAAGCTCACAGCAACTTGAAAATAATGAAAATCCACCTAGCCACGTCGTTCTTATCAGATTTCAGTTTTTACACCATAGTTAAAGTTCAGAAATCTTGTTTTCTGTGTGCGTAATGAAAGAGACGGTTTCATCTGAGAAGATATGATCAGTCTGTAAGACACATATGGCCATATCCACCTACTGCTGCTGTTTCTGGGACTTTTTTGCTCATGTGGGATTTTCTGAAGTCTCTGAGGTTGCTGACAATGGTGCCAGTGGGTGAGGTACCCCAAGGTGCAGGCTGGCAGGCAGTGGCATCCCACCCAACCCTCACCTTTGGTATCTGTTGAGGGCAGGAAAGCAAAGATTCTTTTGATTCAAACGCATCAGGGCACAGTGGGGATGCTCTGAGGGACACCCAGGGCACCCTGTTGGAGGACTCAGGACCATGCCTGGGAGTGCCAAGGCCTCCAGAGTCCTGACCACCCTAAAAGCCTGTGGGGATATAATGGGCCCCTGTACTCTCCTTTTCCTCTCCCTTCCCTGGTGTGTACTCCTCCCCAGTGACAGACATTGCTTTTGAGTCAGAGGAGGGTTAATATTTTCAGACAATTAGCAGATCATTACTCATGTAATGTGAAGTGAAACAAAAGGATAGCTTTTCTTCCAACAGTGCACAGTGCTTGCTGTGGTGACTACCTTTTTCCCACGCAAGGAACACAAGGTGTGGGTCCAACCTAAACAGTCAAGATTTTTGGCTACTGTTAAAATCCAGCATGGGGTCATATGTGTCTGCAGCCATCATAGATGCAGCAGCTAGCAGAGAAAAACAAGCAATACAGCTCATGGACCAAAGACTACATGTGGTTTCATAGTATGGGTGAACCCCTCGGTCATCCAATTCAGTGAATAGTTTCCCGTTTAAAGTGTTCCTCTGTAGTTCAACAAGCACACGGTGATGCTAAATTTCGTGATAAATAGACTGTATTTAATGAAGGGTGACTTCAGTCATTTTCCTTTAATATTTGACACATCAACTGAAATGCTTCCCATAATCTTGTTAAATATTGGTCTTAATTTTTGGCATGTCCCAGACTCCCCGTGCTTAGAATCAGCATCAAATACGGTCTCAAATTTTGTCCAGAAAAGGATCATTTTAAAGTTTTAAAGATCAAGTTTACAAAAAAAAAACCAAAACCAAACAGTAAATTGCACATCCACCTAATCAATAAAAACTCTTTTCTTTATTAACCAGGCTTTGGGATACAGTTTTTCTGCTGCTGGCCCAGGGAAGTCGTTTACTGCACAGAATAACATAATGCCAACAACAGAGGGTGGCAAAATTAAAATGTCAATGCAGTAAATTGAAATGACTGGCAAGTAAACATCTCCATTCTAGGCAGTGCTATTTATAGTATCTGTTGGTCTTTTTAAGCAGATGAATGCAAGGACAGACTTATTAACCTTCAGTTAGTGGTCATACATAATACCTTAGTATTTTCTAAGGAATTTTGCAATCTTTGCTGCTAAAGCCAGAGTGAGATTAGAAATAGATTCAGTACTAATCTTTTTAAAAAAAAACCACAAGACCACACACACACACAAAAAAAAATAATCAGAAGCATTTATTGTGAGAAAAAAATATTATTTCTGTTCCTCAAGTTAGCACCCCCTGGTAAGAAGACAAGACCAGGTTATTTATTATTTAATTTTCTTTTTATTTTCAATTTGTTTTTATTTTTGACTTTTTTTTTGTTTGTGCAATTCAGTTACTTTTCCCTCTTCTCTGGTCCTTTTGTTTTCTGATTTTCCATCATCCCTTCATGCGGGAAGTGAAGGTTCAGAGAAGCAGCAGGCAACTTACCTGGGATTCGTGTGCCAGCAGCCACAGCAGCCTCCTCACCTACCACCATTATAACACCTACCACCCTGACAATTGCAGGATGCCAGCCTTGAAATTCCAGAAAGCGTCTCCTCAAAAAAGCCTTCGTAATGTTTCATGCTTTTTCCTGCTTTTCTGACATATTCTCTCCTCCTCTTCTTTCCCTTCCTCCCTCCCCTCTTCTTTCACTCATGATTTTCCCATTTCAGGCACTAAAACCTTTTCAGTTTTATGGATGCGACACTTTTTCATAGCCACGCCAAGGTTATTTCTGACATTTTATGCCTTTTCTTTCTGTAACAAGGCAGCCTTTGTAGACAGAAAAAGGCTTGAAAATTCTGAATTAATCAGCTCTTGCTTATATGAGTAGACCGTTAGATTTGAGTAGTGCAAAAAAAGCATGATTTTTGAATGCAAAGCATTGCTTACAAATCTTTTGTCAGAAATTACCTACTACAAAAAGGCATTTCTAAAATCAGTGTATTTAGGCATAATGATCTGCATTGGTTCATGGATGTGTGTTGAAAAATTTAATTTAAAATTCTTTGCCTAAAATAAGTTGTATCCTATGAATGTACTTTCTGTATCTACATTATCTTTGTTAGCATCCAGCAGGTATATTTATGAAATGCTGGCTGTACTTTTACCTAGGGTCACCTATGTTGTTTAATGTCTTTGTTATTTGAAATGCACAAACCATTCCTGTGCATCATGCACATTGTTTGATTCATTGATGAGTTACAGGCGCGTGCCGCACTCTTCCATGAAGAATGAGTGCTGTATGCCAAGTGTCTGATTTCTTACAGCAGCTTTGGTGTCTTCGTCCTTCTCTCCTACCTCCATGAGTGCATACAGCCTGAGTTCCCTGAACATGGGGACCTTACCTCGCAGCCTCTACTCCACCAGCCCACGTGGGACAATGATGAGGCGGAGGATGAAAAAGAAGGACTTCAAAAGCTCCTGTAGGTGGTAACAGCATTTGCTCCAAATGTGCAGTGAATGGGTGGAGGAGGGGGAAGATACAGAAAAAAGGTACAAAGTACCTTAATTAATATATATCTACTAGGCAGAAAAGAGAATAATTGGAATTTCAAAGTACCTTAATTAATATATATCTACTGGGCAGAAAAGAGAATAATTGGAGTTTCTGTTAGATTTTAGGGAAACATCAGCATACAAATATTTGTCCAATGCTAAAATGTGATGAGTAGAGACCATGCAGCTTAACTTTGTCATCTGAAATGCATAAAGCAATGTTTTCTTCAGACAACTGTGGAAAAGTTTATTATACCATTTCTGGAGTTATTTTCAAATTCCTTTTTCAACTCTTCCCATTTCCACCAGGGATTAGAATTAATAGCTGAATAGTTCAAAACAGATCGCTGGTAAGATCAACCAACTATCACATAACGGAAGGAGAGCAGCTTGCCACAGTACCTCCTAAGTAGTTTTAGTATTTCTATCTACATCATAATCTCTATGGTCATTTTTGTGAGGAAGACCAACAAATAACATTGAAGGCTAAATAGCCTTGTTTCTGACCACTCTCTGGGATTCAAAGCACGGATTTCCCAAGAGTCGGTAATTTCCCAAGCCAAGGTTGGATATATTTCAGGCTGTTCCACTTGCGTATTGCCAGGTATCCACTGGGCCAGAGGAGTATGGCTCTATGACCACATTGTTTCACAGACTCCGTATAGGCGCTGCCTCTCCTTTTGGCTTGTCCATCTTTGTGTGATCCTCAGCGGCTCAGTTCCTCCAAAGCAGGGACCTGAGAACTACTCTGTAAATTATCTGTTCCAGCTAATAATGCTTACAGATCCGCTTGGGGAAAAACTGAGCTGCTGTGCATTACAGCACTGCTGCCCTGTGTTAGAGATTTCCCACAGTGATAACAAAACCAGCAGCCTCTATCTAGGGCCAGTCACTATGGAGTTGTGAGGAAACACTTGAGAGAGAAACTGACGTTTTGCTTTCAGTTTTTTGTTGCTTGCTTGTTCTTATTTCTTTTGTAAAGCAAATATTTTTACATAATGTTTGCCTATAAGTGCATTTTTGATTTTTACTCTGATCAGCCATTTTTCACAACTCATTTATTGACATGTTAGTTTCTAATACATTCTTCTGGGTCATGGGGAGGTAGTGTGTTCGTCCATGCTGTGGTATCAGTAGGGGTCCAGCTGTTACATGTCCTCACATGCACATGAGAAACAGTAGTAATGTTACTCTAATAGTAATTTATTTGAATAGTAAAATAATGCTGGATGCAAAAAAGTAGCTCTTCAATTGTGCTTTATTATAGCTGTTCAATCCAGCAGATGACTGTTAATCCTGAAAGCTAATCCTATTATGGATCTTGGAGACAGCCGTTATTTGTGGTGGTGTATTTTTCTGATACTTTTCCTTCAAGGAAGCCTTGCCCTACAATTTGGTATCCTGCAAAGAAAGGCTCAAAACAAGGCTAATGACAGTAGATTTAAGTGGGACAGTCACGTAAGCACTGAAGCCCACCTGAAAGATTTCTCAAGTCAGAAGGCGCTGGGGGTGACAGGCTGCTATGATTAAACAAATCTCTAGCTAGAAGGAATTAGGATGAGGCTTTGTCATGGGGTTATGCATTTACATTGTGATGTCTGGATATAGAGCATTAGAAAATGCGTGGAACCAGCCCCATCACTGGTTGAGTCTGTCTCACCTTGAGCAATGACTACATCATCATCCCTGGATCAGAGCTGTCTTTAGAGGCATTGACTGGTCAGCCAGGCTTGCTTACCATTTCCATGAGCTTACTTTTTAGCCCATACAGAGTTCCTTACTCCAGTTTCTAGACTTTTACCCATACTTGTAATTGCAGTAACAGCCGACTTAAGAGACCCACACTGCACTCAATGTGCTAGAAGTAACCTTAATAGAGGATGATTCGTCCTAAACTGTACCCTTCCACCATCCATCAACAGGATTTGGAAAACCTTGCACCTCTGCCTTTGTGGGAAACTCATAAGAACTAGTTAGCATTGACTGCTGTCCTTTCCCTAGAAGAGGAATAGCACGCTCAGTGGGATTTTTTATTATTTAATGCTCTTGGATAATTTGCGGGTTTTATTAATGTAACTTCTAATAAATCTTTTAGGATGTCATTTGGGAAGAAAAGAATGTATTGGTGAAGGGTGCTATAAAGCTTACATTTCAAATTATTTAGGCAAACCTGCATAACTTCATGTGATCATGCCAAAATTCATGATGATGAAGTGTGATTGTACAGCAGGTTACAAGACTTTTATAGCCATGATTTTACAATCACTGCATTAGTTACACAGATCTTTTCAAACATGTGGCTGTAAAAATTAAAGGCATGCCCTGCTGTCACGTGCTTTATTTATGCCACTTGTTTTCCTCTGCCTTTTTTCTTTTTCCCCCTATTTGTTTGTTTTAAAGTATGGTATTCATTGGGAAAACACTCCAGATTATTATTTGGTTAAAGTTTAAATCCTGAAGTTTATTGTAATAGGCCCATATTAGTACTTGAAAGTGAGACACAATTTTATGCCAGCTTTTGTGGTGCTTACTAGATACTACCTACCATATCTGGTAGAAATTAGAGAAGGTCGTAGATGTGCATGGATGATGTTTTCTCAGTACATCCAAATTAGCCACTGCCAGGAGGAACAGTGAATGTTTTGCAATTTCTTGAGGGTTAGAGCGGGAGACTGCAAGTGTAATAATCCACGTATGTACCTTTAAATACATCCTGCTCTGTTTCTTGCATGGCTGCAAGAATAAAAGTAACAAGTACATAATCTTCAAATTCAAGATTATTATTTACATAACTGCAGAGCATTTAATAAACCAGACCCCAGGAGTGTTCCTAAGAGTTGGACGAAAACTATAGAAATGTGCTGAAATGTACCCCTAGTAGTAGCAAGCCGGGTTCACTGGAACTACCTGTACATCCATGCCTCCTTTTTAAACCATTAAGGCTGCTTCCTGGCCTGTAAAACTTTGAATCCATCAAACAGCAAAACGAAATGGCAGTGTTTCTTGCTGCAGTTATTGTTGTTACAAACCCCAACGTGCTCTTAAGTCATGGATTTGGGCACTTGTGGCATTTTATGGAGGCTTAGCAGATAGCTATTGTTACATGACTTGAAAGTGTATTTTCATCTCTTTTTTATTTCTGTTTCATTTTCTTTGGGAGTGGGAGGAGTTCCTAATTGTCACTTTCATGTATCCACATCATCAAATTATTTATCGGGGTGAGTTTTAAATCCCACAACTATTAACTTAATTTCCCAATGTGAATGAAAACCTTAGCTGTGCTAGAAGCTGAAATAAATGTTTTGAGACCTTTGTGTTCCTTAGCAGAACATTAGAAAAAGAGTGAGAAAGTTATACAGCCTGCTACACAGGCGGAATGGAAACACAAGTGGTGGGAAACAAAGATGCAGCTAACAAGTAATTTCTGTATGACCTTAAAGAAAGGGAAAATGGAACTTTTTTGAGCTTGGATACCCTAAATTTAGACATTTCTAGAAGGTGCGTTAGGGGATCTGGTATTATATAAACTCTGAATTTATCTGGTTTAGTCATATTTTAACCTTTGCAGCAGTGAGGGCTGGAGAAACTCATTTCTCACATGCAGTGAATGCAAAAGCTGGTGGCCATTTCTAAGAACAAATTAGTATTTGCATTTGGATATGACTGTGTCTAACTGAGTGCAGATAAAAGAAACAGTAAGAAAGAAGCTACCGAGTAACTAAAATAATACACAATTCTTAGGAAAATTAAAATAACAAGTACGTGAGAATTCACAGTAATTTAGGAAAGATTATTTCAAAGTTGAAAGGAGCTTTGCTGGGAGAAAGCAAATTAATGAGGAGTTTGACAAGTGAAACTTTTGGAACAGAACTGTCATTGCCAACTGTGCCACATAAATCAGATTTTATTTTAGAGCAAAAGGCTAATACTTGTAGCCCCAAAGTGGGGAAAATACTTACACAGCTTCTGGCATCTTTGTACAGCTGTGCTGGTATTATCTGTAGGGTGGAAGCAAGAACTAATATTTTCTCACATCCAGGAAAAAAAATCCACAGGTAAACGATCTCTCAAATAAGCCATGAACTTTTATTTAATTCTTAGTAGCTACTGCAGGCAGAAATAGGTCTTGAAGGAAATTAGAGATGGAGAGGTAATGGTGTAGATCTGTAACACGAGAGCATTCAGATTCCCCAGCATTGGAGGATCAACATTACTGGTCTGAACAGGAATTGAAAAAATCTAGCTTTCTGTGTATGACATAATGGAAGGCAGTAGTTTGTCACTGGGGGAATGCGAACAATGATACAATAGCCATTTAGGCAGTGATCAAAGAACTAAAGGTCCAGTCTCCTCCTTTCATAGGTAATTGCATTGAATCTCAATGTTGGTTTTGTCTTGATTTGTCCTGTAAGGCAGCCTATTCAGAACAAGAGTGAAAATAGAGAGGAGTGAATCAGGAGTACAGAAGTAGCTGCCTGTGTTTCTTACAGAATTGTCCCCCAGTTCCTTTGAGAGAACCCAATGAACTTTTTTTCTCACAATCGCTGGAGATACACCAGGTGCTAAAACAGAGGGATTGGTTCAACTTACACTACCCAATTAGCCTGGCAAATTGCTGACGTGTAGTAAACATATACAGTGTGGCAGGAGGGCATCCTTGTTTCTTGCAAGCAAGCCTGGGCCTTGTGCTTTGCTGCTAACAACAATGCATTGCTGTGCAACGTTCACAAGAGCTCGTGCGAATCAGTCTGAGTAACAGCTGTGCTTGCGCTTCCAATTCCCTGAGCTCCTGTGAAAATTCTGCTTATCCACGCCTCAAACCTAATGCAAACAGAATTCAAGGATGTTCTGAGATTTTGGGGGTGGGGATGTCAAACACATTTAGTACAGAACTATCTTTTTGCATTCTAACATACAAACAGATGTTTTCTATTCTCTTATATGTCATAACTGTTTATACATAATTTATGAACTTTAGCCTAAATTAACTTTAAAAGAGTTGTTTTGTTAACAAGGTTTGTTGTATAGATCAATTTTCTCAAAGAGCAATGAAATTTCTGCTGTGTATGAATGTCTCTCCTCCTGGTCTGCTCTGTTTTGTAGTGTCTTTAGCCTCTAGCACTGTTGGTTTGGCTGGGCAGGTCGTCCACACAGAAACCACAGAAGTAGTGCTGACAGCTGACCCCATGGTAGGGTTTGGGATACAGCTCCAGGGTAGCGTGTTTGCTACTGAGACCTTGTCCTCTCCACCTCTCATTTCCTATATTGAGTCTGACAGTCCGGCGGAAAGGTGAGGTTCTTTCAGTTGACTGCTAAGTGTGTTTTGGTGAGCATTCCTTGGGGTACTTTGGGCTTCTTGTTTTCGATTTGTGACAAATTGCAGGGCCTTGCTTAGTGCAAGCGTGGCAAATAATAAACTGTCTGTTCTGACAATGGTATTTCATATGCTTGATCAGCTATAAGAAGAATGACAAGCACCAGTGTTTTTGTCATCCAGAGTCCTCTGGCAGGAGACTGGAAGCTATATTCATGCGAAAGGGAGGGGAAGGGGGAAATTGGAAACATTGCTGAAATCAAAATACTGATAATCCATTGTGCCATGGGGGGCAGCAAATCCAGCTCTATCCAGTTTTGGTACAAAACCAAATCTTTAGGAATACCAGAGTTTTTACTTAATAATGATTTCATTGCTGCATTTCAGTAGCATTTTTGTGCTTATGTATGTCTTCAATCATGGCATGAGAACAACAGTATTGCACAGGCAAGTGCTAGCTGCTATTGCAGAGCAACACCACCTGTAGCCCAGGGTCAGATGCAGAGGTGATGTCCATGGGTGGGATGGAGGCCTGAAGGCCATGCCTCTCTTCTGTGCCCCAGCACCTAATGAGCACAGCCCATGCTGGGAGCGCTTGATAGTGTCTTGGTGCAAAGGGGCAGCAGCAGCTTCTGTCCTGCTTTGTGCCCGGGTGGGCTGTTGAGCTGCTATGCCACACTTGTCCTTCAAGGTTAGGTTGGATGTGTTTGATCAGATGCTTTGTATCAGAAATAGTGTGGCCAACAAGAGTAGGGAAGTGATCATTCCCCTGTACTTGACACTGTCAAGGTCACAGCTCAAACACTGTGTTTGTTCAGTTTTGGGCCCCTTACTACAAGAAAGACTTTGAGGTATTGGAATGTGTCCAAAGAAGGACAATGAAGCTGGTGAAGAGTCTAGAGAACGAGTCTTACAAGGAGCAGCTGAGGGAACTGGGATTTTCTAGCCTTCAGTGTTCATTCACCAAAAAGATTGTCAAGCACTGGAACAGGCTGCCCAGGGAATTGATTGAGCCACCATCCCTGGAGGTACTTAAAAGACATGTAGATGTGGGACTACGGGACATGGTTTAGTGGTGGACTTGGCAGCATTAGGTTAGTGGTTGGACTTAATGGTCTTGGAGGTCTTTTACAACCTCAACAGTTCTATGATTTGATGATACTGCTGGTTCTGGTAACGTGCACATCTGATTGTTTTGTATCACTGTGTATCAAGGTGTGGGGTGCTGCAAATAGGAGACAGAATAGTGGCAATAAACGGTATCCCAACAGAAGACAGCACATTTGATGAGGCCAATCAACTGCTCAGAGACTCCTCTATCACCAACAAAGTCACTTTGGAAATAGAATTTGATGTTGCAGGTATGAATGTACTGTTATTCTGTCTTTCAAGAAAAGTGAAGGAATAAATCCCAAGCACATTGCAAGTGTTAGGCATCAAAGGTGGAGACTTTTTTCTCACATATACAACATTCCATTTCAACTGACCTATTTGAAACATGTATCTTTTTGTACAGCTTTCTCATTTCACATAGAGAAAGCCCTGCAGTGTGCTTCGGAACACAAACAGAAATGACAAGTCATGTAGTAAGATCTAGTGACAGTCCCTCCTCTGAGTTATTTCCAGACATTTTTCTGCCCTGAGATAGATAGAAATATTCTGCTGAGCAGAGACAAATCCTCTACAGGGCAGCTAATGAAATGTTTTACTAGACAGAAAAGTATTGTAAAAGGTTGGATAAGCAGAAAATTCTGAAGAATTTCACTTACAATATCTCAAACCAACAATCTAAATAAAATATTAGAACCTGAATTAGTAAAAGCCAGAAAAATCATTGTTAATGTTGCTGGTGAGTCTTTATTATTACTAATATTTTTTCTTTGTTCTGTAATATGTTTAAGCATACAGAATACACCTATAAAGTCACAAATGTAAATAGTAAGAAGTTTTACAGCTCCTGTGTTCACCTGGTGGTAGCTCCTTTGAAGTCATGACAATGTTGGATGTGCTGTATTTTGCACAGTGTGATTATTGTTAATGCTATTATAAATCATGATGTCAAAATCAGGCTAAAGGTTCCTAGAGTAATTTTTTAGCATGCACACTTCTAGTACAATGTTAAAAAAAACCCAAAATATGTACATTCATATACATAGGGAATTAAATATTAAAAAGTAAGAAAGGTAAATAATTTAAGTCATTTAAATACACCTGACATCACGTAAATATTTCAGTCCCTGGACTTGCTTGTGCTGCTCCCATTTGCTCCATGACAGTAGACTCACACTCATGGTTAGACTTCTCTACCGCATGTATGTTTATATGTTTCCATGGCTGTAATTTCAGTTGCTCCTTTTCAGGTAAAGGCTCAAACTTTTGCTGGTAGTGACACCAAAAGTCAGGATTCAGATACAGTGCTGCAGATCTTCAAGAGGTTTTTGCCTCAGTTAGCTCCAGCTGCTTCTCCATTAGTGATGTTTTGAGTCCTTTTCTTACCAGTAGATGTAAAATCTATGCAGTTACCTTAGCGGACAGTTAAAAGTATGTTAGACCTACAGCCACAGAGACTGGAAACTCTTAAGACTTGATCTCCTGTCCTTTTAATTAAAGGTTATCTGCCAGCACTAAAATTTTCACATGTGCTCACAGAACTTGCATATGAGCTAAAACCCTGCAGTCTCAGCTAGCTGCTGGCCCGTGCAATCTCCAGAAATTGACTTAAACCTTTAAAAAAAGGAGTTACTGTGAAATTACTAATAGTGGTATAAGTCATACTTTGTATGTCCTACTTCCTTCACTTTAGCACCTGTATTTCGTCTGTGGCTTGTGATGCTGATGTGATACATCAATTTACATATGTAGTCCCAAGTACTTGGAATTGCTGTGCCTTATAAAATTATCTAACATATAAACTATCTCTTTATAGAATCAGTTATACCAAGCAGTGGAACATTTCATGTGAAACTACCAAAGAAGCATAACGTGGAACTTGGCATCACCATAAGTTGTAAGTGAAAGTGCTTATTTTTAAGACCAAGTTTACGGGATGATCTGCAGATAGTAGGTCCTGTACCTATAGAGTCATGTTTGTTTTGGTATAAATTTATTTCTAATTTTTCTATCAAAAGGGATGATTAGTAGTGCTATGTCTCGAAATACTATTCTGTAACAGATTTACACTCTCCTCCTAGTAGTTAAAGAAGCCAGAAGTTTGACAGGCCTAAAGCTTGACCTATTCTTTATGCATAGCACATGTTTATCTCCCATTAAAATTATTTATATTTAAAAAAAAAAAAGTTAAAATATGTCAGTAGAATTAAGCCCATACAAAGGTATTTCCACAGTTGGGAAATTTAAAGCAAAGTATATCATGGTCTCTCACAGGCTCTTGAACAGAACCCCACTGAACTCAAGGATTCTCACACGCATGAGTATCCACATATGGGTTATTTTCTGCTTCAGAAACCGGAGTCTGAAGATACATGCTCAGTCTGTAAAACGAGTGGGCAGTCCTAAATGTGCAGGTCACATAGCAAGATCCCCTTTCACTAGGGATTTAAAGATTGCTAAAGAAGATAACAAGAGTCTGCATTAGTCTGTTTCTCAAAAAGTATTTGTTACTGTTGTTTGAAATCAAAGTGGTTTTATACATACTTATTTTGGGAGCAGACAGTAAATGCTGTGTTAGGACTGGGTTTTGACCAGGTAGAGCAGCATGCCGAGTTCAGCCCTTGATGGAAGAAAGAACAATCCATATCAAAGCTAATGGCCTTGTGTTTAATTTACTTAATTGTAGTGCAGAATCTGGTCTCATCAGAATTAGCACTCCTTTATGGTGTGGCCTTTCTTAGACTACTAGTCTTTCTTTGGAATTATTCATGCGTCTTGGGAGAAGATTGTGCTTTGACTTATATTCTCAAAGCTTTTACCAGCACAATGGAATAAGGTTAATCAAAAGTACAGCAGGGAACTCAGTACTAAGGATTACATCTGAGGAACAAATGAGAGACACTGCAGGGCTGTTTGCTTGCATTGCACACTTGAATGAGTAATTGTTAGGCTCTGTATGATGTGATGCTTGAAGCAAAATCATAGGTCTACATGTATTTGTGCAAATGAAAATATTGAGAAATGAGAAAACCTGGAGAGAGGCTGTTCTATTTAAATGTTATTCTTAGAATAGTTTTGTAGGATTATTGTAAAAATACGGTCTTCCTAGTAATTTGATTTGTGCTCCTCTTTGCAGTTCAGACATCTTGTACTTTTTTTCTGACTGTAGGAGTAAATTTTGAATAGAAATCTAGTGTTCTTGGGATTTAGTATTTAGCACTCCTCTTCCAAACTTTGCATACCTTTCTGCCTTGGAAGTTAATTCCAAAAGTGCTTTATAAAATTGGTGCTCTATATGATCAGGGTGACACCTGGTTGGTCTTAGCTTTGCTCTTTGAGTATACTGCAGTACCTTTAATATTTAAATTAAATGATCTGTTGTATGTTAATAATCCCACTTACTTATAGTATGTAATGCATATGAAATGTATCCAGGATTAATTATTTATTTGATTTTAAAGGATTTGTACTAACAACTAAAAGTTTGTAAATCTGCTTGGTAGAAGTCTTGAGTTGCTGCATCTCATGCTTGCTTTTCAGTGCTTTGCTTTGTTCTGCCTAATTAAGTCCTAAATGAGGCAGTGTGATTTGAAGAATATAAGCAGTTTATATTCAGTTTGTCGAATGTTTGTCAGGGCACTTTAGCACATTAGCATACCATTTGCTACAGATACTGTTAGAAAGCTGTATGATTTCTTTTAAAAAACAAATATTAAGGAAAATTTGGTGAGGTTGGTGTGACCAGTTAAACAGGGGTGATAGAGAAGGCCAAGTTTATTCGCTCTGGGGCTTGGTCTGTTTAAGAGACACCTTTTTCATCCTTTTTATTCTCAAGGTAGTGGAGTTAATGGTGAGAAGGTGCTGTCTCTGTAAAAACATTACAGAGAAACCCCTGTCTTGGTTTCCATATCCCCAGTTTAGTTTGGGATTTGGATGAGAAAATCAGGAAATGACCTGACAGACAAACCAGACATTTTTTGCCAGAAGGGAAGTATAAGTTTCACCTGGGGTTGGCACCTGGACATATGCCTGTTTTTAAGTCCAGGAGTTCTTCCAAGTCAACTGTTAGGAGGCAAACATCCCAGAAGAGGAATTTATTTCATTTTCTTTGTGTTGTTTTCCTTGGTAATCAACACTAACGTTCTGTGCCTGCCAAAACAAAATCAAAATCCCCTTAGATAGCAGAAACCCCTAGAAAGTACGGCAGAAGAAAGTTTCGTGAGCATCATTGTTAATGTTAATTCAGAGCGCTGAGTTTTGGACAGTACATGTTGGTTACCTCACAGTATACTGGCCTTACCCCTTGCTGCCTTCACACGCATACTGGACTTCTGTTATCATTCCCCTATCTCTGCAATATCTGTCTAATCTTCCCATTAATAGCTCCTTACATTCAATAAAACCCTATTTCACAGTTTGCAAATACAAGTGACTATATTTCATGCCTCAGGTACCATCATTTTCATACCCAGTTACATGGTTGGAGCAATTAGAATGTCTCAGTTCTTAAAATTACATCATCCAAATAAAGCGTGACACAACAGAGTCCATGTGTGTGTGATTATGCTTTTACAACAGAGCCATTCCCCAGAAGAAGGATGGCTTTCAAGTAGGTCTAGTAGTGTTCAAATCTGTTTCAATTTATTTACCAGTGACATTGATTTTTAGACCGTGTAATGGAATATAGATTTATTTTTTTTAAGATAAATTTTTGTGCCATTGGCTACTTTATCATAGACTTTTTTAAATACATTGAATGATGTCCAAGAAAATGACTTACTAGTACAGTCTGGTAATGCTAGTTAACATCTCTTTTTCTTCCTCCCCCTCACCCTTTTCTTTCTAAGTAAGATTCTGATATCCTTACTGATAATGAACTGCAGTACCTTGCTTCATAAATAGTCTCTCTGAAGCTAATGGGACTGCTCAAGGAATAAGAATCTGCAAAGCTGGTAAGAATATCAGAATCTCACTCGAATTATCATTAGTTTCCCTAAGCCATTTTGACTAGCAGCTATACTATAGTCTGCTTTATTGCTTTCATACTTAATGAGAAACAAGCCTTGTAAATATCTACAGATATTTAGCACTGACTATGAGAATTTACTCTCTAAAGCATGTTTCTGTATATTTTGGGATTTCACCTAGCAAACTCAACTTCATTTTGCGATGTTAGAAGCAATTATTTTCAAGACAGGACCTGAAGAATCAGCAGTTTTCTCAGCTGCTCCACGTGAACTTAAGGAGGAAAAGAGCTACATCAGTCTTATTTTAAAAAGCTCTTTCATCTATTTTATAATGAAACTATTTTTAAAAAGTCTAGTAGCTGTTAACCAGCATTGTGGGTAAGTGGACTGACTTTGTGTAAGAAATATTTTTCCATCCCATGAGCATTTTCCTTTGCTTCTTCAGTTTGTTTAGAGTTTAGGCAGTTGTTTGTTTAGTTTGTTTAGGCAGGGGAAGTGTGTCTTTACTAGTACAAGAGTACTAGGGCAGAGGCCTGGGAAGAGTCCTAGGATCACAGGGTAATTTAAAGAGAGAGAACAAACAACTTGCTAAAGATCAGCCTTCCAGCTGCAACACTAAATTTAGTATCTGTACGACTCTATGCACTCTCCAGTCCACTTGTAGTTCATTATACAGGCTGTCTAAGGTCTCTACAGAAGCTTAACAGCAGGTAGACTAACATCAGGGACGAGAAAAGAAAAGATTTTTGGTGAACAAGCAGAATGGGACAAGGAGAGAAAATGAGTGGAGATTTGTGGAATAGGGAGGCAGCAGACGAGGGGAGAGGCTGAAATGTGATTGGGGTAGGAGAAACTGGGACTCAAGAAGGCTGGACATGGGTGAGTGATGAGGTGCTTTGGTTTTAATTGCATCTTAAAAACCAAAAATAATTCTGAAATGAAACATAAAAATGGATATTTAAAGCTGTAGAGTGTTACTTCAAGCTCTAATGAATTCATGAGGATATCTCTTTTTAATTAAGTGGTCAAATACTACTTTCTCACTGGGACTCACTTCTCTGCTCTCTGGGGAGAGATGAAACAATGGTGTGCATCAGAGGGGATGGAGGCTGCGTAATGCATGAGGTGGAGGACTGCAGAAAGAAAAAGGAGGTGATCTCATTGTCAAGGTGGTTTAATGCTACCCTGGAGAAATTAGGGGGGTTTATCTTTTCTCTGCAGTAGAGTTGTGCTGAGACAAGTCATTTCATGGGGTGGAGAGGCAAGGGGAGAGGGAGAGGGATTTTCCACAGGTGGCTGTTTGATTTTCTGTGGGAACTATTAAGATCCTGGGGTCACACTTGCGGAAGTGCTGAGCATCTGCAGCTGCTGCTGAAAATGCCAGTTGGACATAGAAGTTGTTATATACTTCAAAATATTGTGAGCAATAAAGGCATGGATATATCGGATTGCTGACTGAAAATTGTCGTGCCTTGACCTAAATGTTCCTGTGTTTCCTTTCGTCGTCTGTAGAATCAGGATAATAATACTCAGTCTTGTTGCTGGGTACAGCAGCTGTTTGCTAGTTTTTGGGAGGCAATCTTAGGCTCTGGTGTTGTGCAGTACAAAAGTTCAGGAGGAAATCAATGATTTTATCTCTGTAGCACAACTTGAATAGTTTGTACTAAGTATGCCATGAGCATTGAACAAGAATAAAACAAAGTGTGGTGTAGCTGCTTATTAAAGGCTTGTCAGCATGGGGGGATTAATTTCACACTGAGCTGTGGTTGCTGCCTACAAAAAGGCTTTCATCCACCAGACACAATTAATAGTCCAGGATAACTGACAAAATGCTGCTGGTTCACACTTTCTCAGTGTAAAACTGTAATAACTTTGTGTGCAATGTCATACCCTTTGCATCCAGATGTCCTCTGTGGCTTTGACCTTTGAGCTGTGCTCTTTTCTCCATTTTGGTTCCTCCTCTCTTCATTTTGGAAAGATAATGTACTATATTCTTTAGTACTGGTAATTTTTATAAAGCAGTTTCATAAAAACTGTCTCAATGTTCAAATCTCAAACTGCACACATTGTACAGTGGGTGACATATAACATCAGAGACTTATAAGGCAACCCAGAGGGTAAAAACATTGAATTAGGAAAAAAAAAAAAGGTTAAAAGGTTCGCCAAGGTGATAAGTTCAAAATTTTAACAAGATACTAATTGGTGAAACAAACCCAAAGAATTCAAGTAAATCATGGAACTGTCACAGAAGATGCAGTAGACCCAGGGTGCGAAAATATGAGAAACAAGCTATGAAAATTACACATCTCACAGAAAATCAATTGCTGTTCTCTGAATTGCAACATAGGTATTTCCTGAAAGCATGCAGGTTTAGCAAGTTTCTAAAAACCCTTGAAAGCCATTGTACATCTGTCTTCTGGACTTTCAAAACACTGCATTTGAAATATGGTTATTTAGCAGTTCTTACACAGTTCCTTTGGACATTTAAAGGCTTTCTCGGCCAGGGCAGCCAAGATTAACAAGATCTAATAGAATATAGTGTTGGAAATGAGAGTATTAATACAACGTGTGGTTGCTGTAGGTGAAGATGTGTCATTGTCCAGCAAAGAATCGTGAGCTGCTAAAGTAACTGACATCAGGATTTTGTAAGTGATCCTCCAGCATGGCTAGCTTTTTGGGTAATTGTCAGTTAGGTATTAGAGCTTAATGGAAAAGTACCTTCTGCGAATGAATGCAGAGGCCTCAGTACGGAGAGCAGAAATGGCTTGTGGCAAGTGAAGAGCCCTATGTGAGCAAAAACCATTAGTGCTCTCAGGAAGACTGAGAGCCTTACACCATATGGCAATGTTTTAATATTAGCACAGTCTTTGTTAACAGCAAGCCCAAAAGTCAGTCTGTGTTCGCCACATGGACTACCTCCTGGACAGAACAGCTGGTGTACTTCCCGATGGCAGATACACACCATGTATCTTTCATCACCTTCAAGTTCTGAGCCTACTGCTTACCATATCAGATCTCCAATGCAGTCTTCTGTTGGCAAATGGATAAACCCTCCAAATGCGGTCAGCGAAGCTTCTCCAAGGAACAGTTAGTAATCGTCGTCATCTTCCACTGAGGCAGTTAACTGCTTCCTATGCAACCAAAAGTCAAGCAAAATTGCTAAGCAAATTTCCTGGACAAAGGAGACCTGTCAAATACTTTTGCACAGTAAAGAATTGCAATGACTGGCACTGTAAAGCCAAGCATACTTTTAACTATGATGGACAGAAAGAAAATGGTAAGATGTCAGATAGCTCCAAGAATATATGAGTTAGGTGTTCAAGGAGAGGGCTGGTGTGGGTTTTACTAATTTGACCATTGCTGGAACTGCAGGGCTTCTAGTAGGTATCCCCAGTACAAAGTGAGGGAAAGTCCACAATGCTCAAGGCCCAGCAGCAGTACAGAGGAGCAGAGTTACTCATTCAAAGAGGCAAAGTTTACCTCAGAGGAAGCAGTGACTCACAGTGAAGCAAATATCAGCCTGTGCAGATGTGATAACTGTGTGTAAGCCAAATGGTATGTATGGCCACAATTCGTAACACCTCATTTAGTGTGAAGTAGATTCCTCCTTCTCACCCAGGAAGCATTATCTTCATACCTCTGCCTTAAGCTCTGAATGAGAAAGAAGTGGATGTAAAGGCACTTGGGCTAGCCCACTCATGATATTTTGCCAAAGCAGCTCTGTTGGTCAGGGATATAATGAAACATGATATATGACTGCCAGAAATATTCTGGCAAAAGATTATCATTAGTAGTTGTGCTGGAAGGTTCTGGTAACAAAAAGTCTTCCTTATGTATTGTAGCTGCACAGCATTTCATGATAGATTGCTGGAGCTGTACTGTGGTATCTTCAGATGGTTCAGTCCTAGCCTAAGCCAGAATTCAGACACACCAGGTTTAATGCACTTTGCACCAGTCTCCTTCATTTTGACATTTCCAGTTTTTGAGGAGTATGCAGTCTTACTAATATGCTACTCATGATTGTATTCATGTACATATAATTTAGGGAAAGGAGAGGTGTATAATACTAGTAGATAAGTGTACGAATTACTGATTTATGGGCAGAATTAGCCCATCTGCGTATCTAGTAATAAAATCAGATACTTGTATGTATTCTTTATTACAGCTCCATCCAGTAGAAAACCAGGGGACCCTCTGGTTATTTCTGATATCAAGAAAGGAAGCGTTGCTCACAGGTAAGACATTCAAGCTCCCAGTAAGAATCTCTTTCCATTGTGCAGCCAACCAGACTCCAGTTAAACAGAGGGAGCTTGTAAGACTGTGCTTTATTTTTGTTCTTGTAAAAAGCAGTTGCAAATGAAAAAGCCAGTGTATTAAGAAATAATTGTTTTTAAAAATCTGTCTTATTTCTATAATAATAATGTTCATACCTTCTAAGATACCTTGCTTTCATATTACTAGAATTTAATGCAAGTTTGTTTGCTTATTCACAGAACTGGTACGCTTGAACTGGGTGATAAGTTACTTGCAATAGACAACATTCGACTTGACAATTGCTCCATGGAAGATGCTGTCCAGATCCTTCAGCACTGTGAGGATCTTGTGAAGTTAAAGATCCGCAAAGATGAAGATAATTCCGGTATTAGCAATGCAGATTTCTGTGTATTTTCAGGACTTCTAGAACACAGGGTCATTCCTTTGCATTTAAATTTTAGTGAAATGTTTTTTTCTAAACATGGATGATTTATGCTAATGCTAATCAGAAAATGTCACACTGAAAAGAATTTTAATGCTGTGTAAAGTTTTGTATTTTCCAAGTGGCTACATTGCCTGCAGGAACTGCACTGCAAAATGAGGTCTTCCATTTTCTGGAAAGGCAATTTCCCCTCAGGTGCAGCCATATAAGGTTGATCTTTATCTTATCAGCTTATTGAGATTTTTTCTGCTTTTAAGATTGGAATCTTGGTTAGCAAAGCATGGATTCATAGGCCTCAGTTCTCCAGCAGAGTGGTGAAGTGTATGCTTTATCCACAAACTTACAAACTTGACTTCAGCATGACTGTTCACATGCTTAAGGCAAGTAGTACTTCACACACTGTGCTGGATGGCTGATGGAGGAGACATGTCTGATCAGTCTAGTGGAAGTAATGGAGCTGCCATCATTTTGTACACCTACATCTATTAATATTTCTGGATCTTCCCCATTATGGATTCCATAAAATCAGAATTTCTACCTGAAGATAATAAAGCAAGTTCTGTTATGCATTCTAGTGGCAAAGGAAGTTACACAATTATAATTACCATTACTGCTGAGACTTATATTACAGTGTTACACAAAAGCATGAACTGTAAATACACTTGTCTGAAGCTCTATACAATCTCATAGCAAAAATACACAGCCTGCCCCACTTTATTATTTAAAATCAAGTGCAGCTGTTGAAACAGCATTTAGAATTGCACTTAGAATGCTCTTTTCCTTTAATTGCTTTTGAAAGGAAACAGTATCCTCTCGGTATGATCAGTACAAAGCAAAGGCAGATAGATTGAAAGGCAATTGTGCAAATTGGCTTTCAGAAGTAAACTTTGATCCAGCAAAGTGAACGACTACTGCATGGCAGGATATTGTGGTTAGGTCCCTGCAGGTGGCGAGGTGGGATTTGCTACACATAGTTGGTCCACCTTGGACAGAGGCTGGCCAAACTGGCCATGGGCTGTACATCCAATGGGACACCTGACTTGGCAGTTGCTTTGCAAAACTGAGCAAACCAGGTATGTTACGAAGAGAAAACTGCAACTACACTTGGCAGAAGATTGACAGGAAAAATGCCTGTCTGTAAGAAGGAAGTTTTGAGTTTTCCCCTCACAAGAATGAGGTTAAGATTTAAACTTCTTTTAATTTCTCATGACATGATTTTTTGAGGAGGGGAAGGCAGGGAGCAGGGCTTCTTCCTCCCTAGGTTCTCTTTTCCTTGCTGTCTTTCGAACTCTTCCTTTTTATAAATATTTCTAGCTTCTGGCTCTTCTTTCTCCTCTGCTGTCTCTCCAACTCCTCCCTTCTCCAGACAGTCGTATGTGTCTCAGAGCTGTGTTCCTCAAAGCCGGCTGCGCGGGTGAGATGAGCAGCAGGGTACATGTCACGTGCTCCCCCAGACCTTGCTCTTCTTTGCCCTTTTGTCTGTATTGATTGGATGTTACTCTGAAGAGCAAGGCAGTAGTGGACAGGGCAGAGGCACTGCAGCATAGAGGGTTTACTTTCATTAAATGTGGTTTCCAAGAACTATCCACAATTGCATCACAAGAAAAGAAAGAAAGAAAATCTCAAAAACATGACACCCAAAACTGTGGTAATTTGATTATATTTCCTCCCCAGATGGAAGTATGTTTTCAGCACTTGTTCTCTTCTTTTTTTTCCCCACCAGATTCCTAAACTGTGGAAAATTTTATCTCCTGATTAACCTAATGGCTACCACCCTTTTTTGAATATCAGATTTCTCTGCTTTCATGGCAGAACTGGCCTTCATTGTTAATTCAGGCCACGTGCATGCTATATTCTTGGATAGCTTGCATTTGTGCTGCGTGAAAAGAGCACTGAAGGGAACAGTGTAGCAATTTCACATTTGTTGCATTCTGCCATTAATTTTAATAACTATGGCTAACCAGAAGACAGACATAACGGGCCAGTCTCCTTTCCAGTCATTCACTAAGATCTATAAACTTCCAGCTCTCATGTGGCAGGGCTGCTGTATGATTAATAACTTCTTAATCACTCACTGTTGATAGCAGAGAAACTTCAACCCTTAGCAAATACTGTCTATTACATTTTTAATTAGCTTGATGGATTACTTTTCATCCTTCAGGTGAAGCCTTGCACCATGTCAATGCCACACCTGTGCAAGCATCATCAGCATTAGATCCCAGAGGTTTTGTTGTTGCTCCATAAATGCTCTAGCAAGCAAGCAAGAGCTGCCACTCTCCTGCTGTGCAGTGGCAGCTTCCAGCACTGTATGCCAGCCAGAGGCTTCCAGTAGGGTCTTGGGAGTTGGGCGCTTCTGGAAAGAGCATGTCAGATAAGGTGTAGTTGATGTGAACTGTGCCAAAATACTACTGATAATGCCCCAATTAGGAGTACAAGGTGAACGCTAGGCATGAAAATCCCAGAATAAACACACAAATTCTTCTCCCTCGTGGTTCTGTATGTGTACCATTTTCTTTAGGTGGATAGCAAGGGGGAAACAGGAGGGAGTTGGGGTGGGGGGAAGTTAAAGGCCTACATTTTCAGCAAACTGGAGAGAAACAAAGTAGCTCCAAAGACATTAATGTTTCTCCAGCTCTGCTTAAGTACCATGTTCAGCATTAGAAGAAAGCAGCTCTGAACCTTTGCTAGTGATGCAAGTATCTCTTTTCCTTTTAAAGTTTTTCTGTCTACAGGAACAGGAATGGGGACATTTGAATTTTCTAACTTGTCTCAGGTTAGTTCTAGTAACATCATGGGTGTGCATGCTAGACATTCTCCACACTCAGTGAGCCCTTCAAAATGTCATTACCCACAGATCAAGGAAAAGTTGCCTGCCAGGCCGGTCGTCCTAGCTGAATACCAGTATCATGAGATGGGCAAGGGAGCATTTGTTATTTTGGTCTGAGGAGAAATCTGGTATTTTAGATTTTAAAATGTCCCTTCCTAACCCAGACAGCACGGTTGATTGCTCTCCTGATGTGTATTTCTTGATAATATTTAAAGAGCACTGTATAAGTACAGGAGCCTTTCTTGTTGCTGCAACACCTATTGGGTTTTGTTTAAGGAAAATAGATTGTATTTAAGCTTACCCAGTGATGAATTTTTCCCCACTTCCGATGATAGTCTGGTGAGATAAAAATGTCAAAATAATGCTATTTACTTTATACAGTATAATGAAATAAAATCTAATGGAGTTACTATTCAACTTAGTTTATAATTCAGAGTTCAGAAGCTATTTCTGATTCTGTTACAAAAGCTTAAAGCTTGTCCATCAAAAACATTTGAATTTGAGTGCTGGGTCCAGCCCTGGGCTCCCCACTGCAAGAGAAACATGGACACAGTGGAGCAGGTCCAGTGAAGGGCCACAGAAATGATGAAAGGGCAGAAACATCTCTCCTATGAGGAAAAGCTGGGTAAACTGGGACTGTTCAGCCTAGAGAAGAGAAGGCTCAGAGAAGACTTTATCAATTTATATGAATATCTGAAGGGAAGTTGTAAAGCGGATAGAGCCAGGCTCTCTTCAGTGTTGCCATGGCAGGACAAGAGGCAATGGGGACAAACTGAAACACAGAAAGTTCTGTCCAGACATCAGGAAACACTTTTTTACTATGAGGGTGACAGGGCACTGCAACAGATTGCCCAGAGAGGCTGTGGAGTCTCCTTCCTTGGAGATATTCAGAAGCCATCTGGACACAGTCCTGGGCAACCTGCTGTAGGTGGCCATGCTTGGAATGGGGGGGTTAAACCAGATGACCTCCTGAGGTTCCTTTCAACTTCAGACGTTCTATAATTCTGTAACAAAATAGCCAGAAGTTATATTTGAATAGGAAAGAAGGTATAATTTTTAATGGAGTAAGATCTAGTCTTAATAGAATGAGGAGAGTTTTTCTATTGACTTCAGTGTAATCAGGTTTTGGCAATAAAAGAAGAAATTGCACAGGAGAATATTTTTTTCCAAAATTATCCAGTAGAATGTGATTAAGAAGTGTATCTGAAATGTAATCCTTTGAAAATGTTGTTTGATTACCAGTCACTAGACTGAATGTGCTATTTTTTTCATTCCCTCTTTCATAAGAAACCAATTGCATCCCCTTGGCATTTATTGCAGATGAACAGGAGAGCTCTGGAGCAATTATTTATACTGTTGAGCTCAAGCGCTATGGTGGGCCTCTTGGAATTACAATCTCTGGTACCGAAGAGCCCTTTGATCCCATAATCATTTCCAGCCTTACAAAAGGAGGATTAGCTGAAAGGTAAATTGGAAAGTAAATTATTCTATAATGTTCTTTTTGGCTAGGTAAAGATTTATTTTGTTTACCTGCAGATGCTAATTTTCATGATTTATCAATTTATATTTTTACAATTCTCTAAATCTGAGTTTATCAGCTTTTTGTTGATGTTTTTGATCATTGCCAAGTTCAGGAGCATGAGCAATATATTAACAGGATGTTCTTGCACATACTATACGAGACAAGAGCAGAGGATTGTGGTTCTTGTTATAAATCACCTACAGTAAAAACTAGTCAATCAGACTGCTCAGTCACAGGAACATTTTAGCAGCCATTTAAAAGCAGTAGCCCTGTGTAGTACAACAGATAAAGAAAGCATTTTGTGTATCTAAGTTTATCTGAACTTACCATATACTTATATGTCACTTAATGTATACTCATACTGCATCTGTAGGTGGACTTACATACACCATAGCAAGCATTATCTAAGGGTAATACTTGAATCATACTTGAGCATTTCTCATCATGGTAAGTGATGGATAGAGAAAAATGAAAACGCTAAGGTTTTCCATTGGCTGTTAATTCTAAGATGGGTAGAGTCATTGCAACTGGTACCTTTGGTGGTGGATTCAGAGAGAGCTTATAGCACACAAAACATGATACTGTGCACAGCAGAACAAACAAACATTTACACAAAGAGAATTTGTTTTCTTCTCTTGATATGATCCATCCTGAAAGCCATGTTGGTGAAATAGCTGTTACCTGCTCACTCTGCCATTATCTCTTACATTGTGAGACTTCTAGAAACTTGACTCATTTCAGAACTAAACTGCACTGTCTGAGATTGCTCTTAAGCAGGTGGGCTGCAATGAACATCATCCACAGGTGATTAACTCAACTACTGCAGTAACACAGAAATCCACCCCTCCATGCCTCAGCTCTGATATTGTCACTGCAACAAAGGCGACTTGCTTTAAGCATTTCTAACAAAAGAATTGCTCTGTAACACAGCTATAAAAGCAGAATGAAAGAAAGAAAGGGGGATGAGACTTCTATGCTCCAAATATGCAAAGAAATTGTCTCTGTTGCTTCTTATGCTCTCTTCTCTCTCTTACTGTAGGACTGGGGCAATTCACATAGGAGACAGAATCCTAGCAATAAATAGTAGCAGTCTGAAGGGAAAACCTTTGAGTGAAGCCATTCATTTATTACAGATGGCAGGAGAAACCGTCACCTTGAAAATCAAGAAGCAGACAGATGGTGAGTATGGCCAAGGGTAGCATCAGTGGTCATGTGTGTGTTGTTACAGATTAACAAGCATTTAGGCCATCCCTGGAAAAATGTTGTGTCAGTTGTAGAAAGCATTTTCTTAGAACTACAGTAAAGCAATGACCATACTCGCTCCCCCCCCTCCCTTTTTTTTTTATAATCCTATTCAGCTACCAGTCCCAAGAAATTTTCTGTACCTGTGGGTCACATAAGTGAATTGAGTGATGCTGAAGATGAAACCTCTGCTGCACAGAAATCTGGCAAACTCTCAGACATCTATTCCACTACAGTCCCAAGTGTTGACAGCGCAGTAGAGTCGTGGGATGGCTCTGGTATTGATACCAGCTTTGGAAATCAAGGTACTATCACAAATGCAATCAAGATTTAAAGTAGAAATTATCGCCTTCATGGTTGACCTTCCTTTGCCTTAAAAAGAAGTTCATCTGTACCAACTTTAAACATCATACTTTGTAATCTGCCAGTGTCTCATAATGACCACACACCTCGCCAGGCAGCGTGATTTCTTACACTTGGCTGGTCTCAGATTCATTCTTTCATGACAATGTGATGTGTTATGAAGCGCTTATCAATACATTAACAGGCTTTTGTTAGCTTTACTGACAGCTGAATAGCCTGGTCCATAGCTCATCCACAACTAAATGAGTTTATCCTTCAGATAGGGATCAATGCAAGCCACAGAACGCTCTGAAGATGTTCATTAATTTGATGCCCATATGCAGTAATTTTTAACTGACAACAGATTTATTATAAATTGCTGAAGGGGGGATGTTAGGCATTGCTTATGATTTGTAAATCTTTTGCTTCTTCCTCATTCCTGCAGCATTAATATCTAACTTTCAGCTATCAAAAACAATCATTCTATTTAAAGACATGATTGTCCTTTACGATAAATTTTCTACTTCTGCATTAGTGTTGTTTTAAATAGGGTTTTCAAATAATCACCTTTTAATTTGTAAGACATCTGTTTAGGCAGTGAGGGATACAGACATCTTGTTGTATTCTAGATTGCAAGAAAAATAACTTCCACACAGCTTCAGTGTTTTATTTAACTCTCTTTAAAATGTTTATATCCATAGTAAAGCAGGTATCTGGACAGGTAGATCCTTACCTCAAGTAATTTTCACTTGCTCACACTGGTTGCACACATTCTTTCAATTTTATTTCTCTATTTCTTGATGTTGCTTTCCAGGAGCAAGGGTAGTAGCTCATGGACAGCTGTTTTGTACCCTCACATAGGGAACTGAAACTGAGCTCTGCCCAGCAGATTTTCCATATAGACTGAAGTTCTGTGCTGGTTACTTTCACTGCTGCTCTCAAATGTTCCTGCTCTGTGATAACACTGGTGGTTTCTTCTGGAGAGCAGTGCTGGGCTATATTCCCCCTGTATAATTTGTATTTCGCTGGAGTTAGAGTTGGGATAAATTTGTCTTTTTTCTGGTTTTAACTGTTTTGATCAGTTTATCAAAACAAATCATGTTAGATTTTCTTCTGATATTTTTAAGGATAGGTCTCATATCCTGCGAGACTTGATGATGCTTGTAGCAAATTGTTCAACTGTGGAGAGGATTGAGGCCCAGACTACTTTTCAAAGTCCTGATGATTCGGATGCAAAGCCACAACTAAACCAGTATCTCAAAGGAGGTATTTTTCTAACTGCCATGAGAAAATCAGCCCAGCCTTGGCCGGATACATGGCACTTCTGTTAAACAGCCTGAGTGTAATCAGATGTACGCCTTATCCCTTGCTGTGGTACTAATGTGACCCACATTCCTATTAAAGTTCATTCTGTCTTGACCTGTCAAGTTCAGTTTGGCTTCTCTCCAAACCTTTCTTGGCACAAGAACAGGCTAAGCAAATTGAGGAGTCTGGGGAATGTTTCTGGAGCACTAGATAATGCTTCATCCTATTAGTTACTAATTTAACCCTGATGAGCAGCCTTTTCTCTCCTTGAATTATTTCCCCATTTTGTACCTTTGTCTAATGTGTCTGATTTGCTAATCTGGAGCCTTCCACACACAGCAGTCACATTTTCACAACCAAAACCCTTCCTAGAATCTGGCAGTATGTTAATGTCTGCCAATTACCTGGAAAATGCACACAGCTGTCTAGTTACATGGGATTTGAAGGAGACAGGTCTAGACTGATTTATGGAAGCAAATTGCCCTCTTTAGAGAGGTGACAGCAGTGATATTTGTTAGTCACGAACAAAACAGAACTTCCTAATCCAATATGCGCATCAGAAAATGGCAACTGCAGAGCTAGAAAAGGAATATGTCAAGATGAAATACATATATAGCAGTTCTACCATAATAGATTTTGCTTACCAGATCAGGATCAGCTTGTGACAAGTCAATCCATGCATTCTTCTTGATACATCACTTGGAAGCCAGGCTGTCTGGTTCTTACTTGGAATTCAAATTACACTTAATTCAGTTAAAGAAATACTGTTGAACTAAGACCAGCATTGCCTGTGTGAGTCTCTGCAAGAGTCGTAGCATTTGGCTTACCTAAAAGATTTAGGAGAAATCAAAATGGTGCTGGAAACTCTTTATATATATTTAGAAGCATTAATGCCTCTACCTGTCTACCTGCCTACCTGCCTATATAAATGTGCAACAAGCCACATAACAGCTCCTTTTTCCCACAAACAACCTTGGGCTTGAATGGAAGAACCAAAATGAGCAAAAATGTTGTTTTTCATTATGTGCTCTCTGCTCATGCAGATGTGGCATTTAGGGATATGGTTTAATGGTAGACTTAGCAGTGGGAGGTTAACAGTTGGACATGATGATCTTAAAGTTCTTTTCCAACCTAGATGAGTCTATGATTCTATGATAAAAGCACCCACAAATAAACTCTTCAGATAAAAAGGTCATCTGATGCAATTTACACAGCCTTGAGATATTTGGAAATGGCTGATAGAGAAATCACTTTCTGCAAGGTGAGCTTTCTGAGGGTGTATATTGGTCCCGGGCACTTGTGCCCATCGTGAGATGGGCCTTTTCTCAGCTCTCAGAGTCCTAGCAAAAAGCAGTGGCTCTGCTAAGTGCAAGTCTCTCTTCCACAAGGGGACATGGGTACAGAGGTTCCCATGTTGGCCTTTATGCAGGGCAGTGCAGGGCTGTGACAGCACAGTCCTGCATTTGTATTAACGAGTCCTTGCCTTAGCAGTGTGGAGACAGATGCTCTCCTTCCTATTCTAGCATTACTCTAGTTAATGGTCACTCAAGAGCCTCTGCACCATGCCAACTTCCACATCTAGGTACCCATTCTACAGATTGGTAGTATTGTGCATAATTGACACCGACATGTCATGAATTTTTGGCTGCATTGCTTCCAAATTTGAGAAAGTTATGAGAAGGAAGGAAAAACTTTCTTGCTAGTCATCTGAAAAGTCAAGTTGATGGGTTTTTTTCAGTGCATCCTTGCAAACTCTTTTTTCAGTAAGTCTAAAGTGCAGTTTTATTAATAGCTTAGGTTTAATTTGGGGCATGTTGCACATGACCATGTTAACATGTTTTTAACGTATCCATAACACGTGGTTTATTCACTAGTATTCAATGTGTGATGTCAACTAGGAAATTGATAAATTGTGAAGATATCTAAACTAAACATCAGGAGCAGCTGAGACATAAACAGTAGGAGAACAGTGTTAGATATATTTAAGGTTTTACTTTTGATGGACTTTCACAGGAGAAGCTCTAGAGCACACCTGATTCCAGGCACAAATTAGATCATAAATAATCTGACTACTACTGCAAAGAAAAGGTAGCAATCATGAGTCCACATCCAGGTTCTAAAGAACCAAGCTTCAGAGATGTGCTTTTCTGTCATTACAGCATATACAGGGCCGTAAATATATAATTAATCTTTTTAGGACACAGCTATCAGGCTTCAGGATACAACTTCAATGCCTATGAGTGGAGGACTCCAAAGCAGACTAGTTTGTCCCCTCCAAGCAAAGCACGAAACTCCCCATTTCATGATACAGGGCTGAGTGATGATGAATGGGACCGACCTACAGCAAGCAGGTAAGTTCTGATATGAGTTTCTGTTTCTGATTTGCAGCTGCAGCAATGCCTCAAAAAATAATACTTACTGTCTGGAATGAAATTATGTCATTCTAATGCAGCTGTAACAGCTCTTCCTTTAAATATGAGATAGAGTATTTATACTTTATGAAACTTAATAGGGTAGATTAGTGACAGTTATGGAAGATTATGATGCCAAAATCAAGACATGTATTTATTTTGAGTTACTTCAGACAAAAATCCCCACAGCGTTTATCTCTTAAGAATAAACAAACAAAAAAATTAGGGCATTCCCCTGGGTAAGCATCAGGAAAAAACCTTCTCTGTTTTCACTCCACAAAAATAAACCTACAAATACAGTGGCTAAAAACAACAGGCATGTTAATCTTTTCTCTTCCATGAAAATTCTTCATTTTGGTTTGGGCAAAGAAGCAGAAATTGCAGTCATTTTCCATAAATGCTTGAGGCATCTGCAGTGATTCAGTAGGAGAACAAAGTGATCCAGGTAGAAATGTCTAGTCCAAGGCTATGGTAGTTTGCCATGCATTCATTCCTCTTCTTCTGAGAAGCAAATCTCCTTTTCGATTAATTTCTCTGTGGCCAAAAGAACTTCCTGAGGGAAAAATGCTTGACAGTGCTTGGAGATAGTGAAAGACCCAAATATCTCTTACTCTTCATTGTAAGGATGATCTGGCAGTGGAACCACTGCAGAAACTTGGATAATTCCTGCCAAAGAACAGTTCTTCCTCAGTTACAGAAAGATCTGCTTTTTGTACCCATCCTCAGGACTTGCAGACATGTATGTTCTTCCTGAGAAATACAGTTCCTTGGTGTAGCAGCACAGTAAGCCCAAAATCCCAGTCTGTGAGAAATTCAAGTTTAGTACTAAAGAAAACCTTCCTGGTTCCTGTATAGACATACTGGATAAGTAAATCCATAAGGTCCAGTTTGTTACCTTTGAAATACAAATCAAGGCAAAGCTTAGATGCCAGTGCTGCTTTTCAGAATCAGAATGACAGATCCTCTGGTGCAGCAGATTACCCAGCAGCATTTTATCGGGAGACAAGTCTGGCAAGGTGATAGGTAAGATATGGGCAAGTGTGAGCTCTGAGTCCATATCCAGCTCCTTTGGTCCTACTGGACAGAAGCATACTAGAAGTTTTCATAGGCTAGTAGTGGACAATACTTAATAAAGGAGATGACCATCGTTTTCTTAATACCTCCCATTCTTGGTAAGTTAATATATTTAATTTAATAGCAGCATCTTTATTCATAGTTAAAGCCCATATATTGTTTCTCAGATGAGATGCAGCCGTATATTCCAGAACACCTACTGTTTTGCAGTAAGCTGAAAATACTGATGAGCACTGAACCAGGAAAATGGATTGTATAATACTTAGTCTTCTAAATTAAAAGCATGTATTCTACTACCATTTTAAAGCTCTATTTAAAAGAAAGCATACACATTAAAAAGTCTTGTTTTACTTGCCAGTGTGACTTACAACTGAGATATATGGCACAAATTAAATTAATGATTATTCTTTCTGCAAAAAATGGTTTATGCAACAACTAATGGTGTTCCTGTACCAAGTGCTGGGGTATTTGAGAAGGATATGTCTGTTCTTCCAGCCTGTTACAAGAATTCCCAGGAAACCACCTCTTCTCTGTCTCTAGCTAAGCAACTTTTAAGAAAAAAAGTAATTTTTTCTTACTTTTATTTTGTGTAGCACAGCTTCCAAGAATATGTGGCAACAGAAGGAGACTGAGACACTGGGAGAGAATCAAGAAAACCATTTAAAGCAAACTTCTGTAGAAAGATCAGGGGGAGAGAGCATCAGGAGCATGAAGAAAGAGAGCAAGATGTGGAAAGGTGCCTCTGGTGGGCCAAGGAAAGGTGGGGGGCAGCTGGAAGAGTGGAATACCTCCAGGTAGGAGAAAAAATGCACAGCAGTGAGATCTAGCTGGGCTGAAGCAGGGGCAAGAGGGGAAGAAAGGAAAAACAGTTAAAATGGGAAAAAGGAGAACAGCAGGGTCAAAGCAGAAAACACATCATTAACATGCCATTGAGTGACAATGACATTTCAGTTGGCAAGTTAATGAA
>NW_009938841.1:20634-28855 GCF_000696875.1 Nestor notabilis | reverse complement strand
TTTAAGGAACCCAGAGAGCTGGACCCGCTCTGTAGCCTGCTGTCTACCTACCACTGGCAGGTAGGACAGGTCTGTTATAGTTCCTGCTCCAGGGAAGAATTTTTGCACATTAAAACAATACTTACAGGAATGAGCCTGCCCAGTCCCAGAACATCCTCTCATCTTCTGAATTTTTATTTTTTTTTTTTAAAAAGAGATAAATTTAGTCTCTCATATGGCAGTGAGAACCAAATCAGAGGCAGCTGTGTCTTCATATCTGTCCCACTACCTCTCCTTCAGCCTTTTTGTGCATCTAAATTTCTGATGGCTCTTTGAATAAGCATTGGAAAACCAAATATATTCATTATAGCTTAAACAGTATTTCACATGACATAAAATCAATCTCTCATGTTTCAGAGAGAAAAAAAAATCCATCTAGATGAGAAATTATTTTGTTATGTCTTTCTTTCTGGTGCAGTATCTCACTTACAAATCAGTATTAGGTGTAACAGAGATGCAAAAGTTGAGCGTTTCACACACCAGAAGACAAGACTTAAAGAAAAGGCAAAAGAGGAGGTGAGAGCAGAAAAAGGAATTGCTTCATCTAAAAAGAAGTCCAGACAAATAGGCATCATGGTTTCAGATTTCACAGAAGTTGGAGAAGAAATGGACCTCCAGTTTTAGGAAATACCGTCTTTGCTGTCGCAGACAATTGCCTCAAATAATCCTGTTCATTAACTCAAGTTCCATTTTAAAGTATAATATTAGTACACAACATAAAGAAAGGTAATGGATAAATTAGTCTATGTTCAACATTAG
Source organism: Nestor notabilis (assembly GCF_000696875.1). NCBI lineage: Eukaryota > Metazoa > Chordata > Aves > Psittaciformes > Psittacidae > Nestor > Nestor notabilis. The sequence continues at coordinate 28,057 of NW_009938841.1, read as the reverse complement.
CTATTAAACCAACTACTTAGGCTTATTGAAAGAGCTAATTTCAAAAGTCAAGGAACTTTCTGAAATCATGTTTTAAATACTTTCTTATCTTGCCTGGGAGGAATTGCATCTGTGATCTGAGTAGATATGCTCACCATTGCTGTACCTACTGCAATATCTTAGAAGAAACACTGATGCTAGGTGGAGAATCATTGCAGTAAGAGATTGAAATGGCTGACCATTGTCTGCTTGACTGATGGTAACTGTAAGAAAGCATCTCTGAGGCAGAGTATCACAAGGGTAAAGCATCCAAGCTGGGCTCCCTTGTGCTAGGCAATTCTGTTGAAAAGCTATTCTGTTAAGTGTTACATTCACGCTATTCTCAGTAATACATTGTTTGTCAAGCAAGGCCTCAGATGCTTTCATGATAGTTTGCTCTGTTTATGTGCTGTTAAGCATCACTAGCTGCAGTCCATGGGCAGCTGCTCCAAAGTAACAGCTTGCTGCCTCCGAAAGGGCGAACTCTCATTCTTCCTTCCCTCATCCTTCCCCTGTGCCATTCACATAACCAGACCAGTCCACTGCAGCAGCAATGACGCTTGTGGGAACCTTCATTGAGCTAATTCTCCTTGCTAAGACAGCAAAATACTCCTGCTTCCTACACACACACACATATACACTGTAATGGTGTCACGTTGGGCTGTGTTGCTGCAGTCCATATTCAGTAGGTTTTATCAGACTTCTCTTGCTGGGAACTTCCCTAAGCATTGTAGTCACCACCATCTTGCTCAAGAGTGCTAATACAAGGCCACAGTCTGTTTATGAAATACCAGAGACCTAAGTCTCCATGCAAGACAGTTGCATCCTGAAAGTTTCTCTGTGTTTGTATATGAAATGACTGGAGCAGTTTCTGTGACAGCATTCAGGTGGGCTAAATTTGATAACCTTCATTTATTATGAAGCTTAGGCTGGAAGAATCAGGTAAAAAGCACTACCATTCCTCTTTTGCAAACACTGTTGCAAAAATGAGGGCATGTTCCCTGGGAGAAGTCCCTGAGGTCGAAAGGTTTTACTGCAAATATTCATTGCATGGAGCAGCTCTGCACACAGCTACTGGTTGATTAATTAATTTTCATAGGGAGGTCCCAGTTTCAATCCAGTAAAAATGTGTACTGAGTTGTTCTTGGAATCCATTTATCTCCTTACCAAATGCCTCGCTGCTCAGATCCTGCCAGCTGCTAGCAACTGCCAGGTTACAAGAAGACTTGTCTGTCACATGCTCTGCATGTCCATCCAGCCTCTCCTGATAAATGACTCTTCTCCACTCTCCTGCCGTAAGGTTCTGTCGTTCAAGTTTCCATCTGTGGCAAGGCATGTGTGTAAAATATATTTTTGAGGGAAAAAGAAGTCCACATTTTTTTAACCTCTCATTGTAAATCTAGCTTCGCAGGTACCCATGATAACACCGAGGCTGACCAGGAGGAAAATTTCTGGTCTCAGGCTCTGGAGGATTTAGAGACCTGTGGCCAGTCAGGAATTCTGAGGGAACTAGAGGTAGAACAATCTTAACCTTTCTTTCCAATTGTAGAGAAATATAATGGTTTTGGTTTGGTTTACATTCATTTTATTTTCTCCTTTTTTTCTTTTAAGTCTCACTAATCACACCAATTCATTTAAAAGCTTTAACCCCTCTCCACAGGACAAGGCTGACAGGCGTCTGTGTTTGAGAAACATGACTCTCTTGGTACCTACCCTTTACCTTTATATTTGTGCTTGTGCAGCTGCCTCCCCCGCCCCTAACCAGAGCTCCTTTCTTTTGTACAATGCAACCAAAATTCTATAAACATGTTCACCCCAGAGCTTTTGACTTGCAGCTTCTGCTGTGCATAACCATTGATGCTGCCTGCACAGGCAGCAGATGTCACAGAACTTCTGAAGTGGGCATAGCCTTCCTGCAGCAATGCATCCCATTCTCTGACAGATGCTTTATGCAGCTTTTCTTAGCATGTTGTAGGTTGTCTTTTAAATTGAAACTTAATTTGGTTAAGAGGAACATAAAAGAAAATCAGCTTTTCAAAATGTTTACCTATAATCTTACCCCTCTGCCAAAACACCTGCTAATGTTATACAGCAGTTTTTTCACTACGTAACAAATTTTCACATTTCATCCTGAAGTTAATTGCAAATATAACCATGCTTCATGTTAGATCATGAGGGGGATAAAGGGGGAAGGGAACAGAGACAGAGTCTTATTTTTCTAATGACCTTTTCTCTGAGTTGTCTGATCAGAACTATTAAGAGCACACTGCCACTTAAAGCTGTGGAATGAAAGGTCCTAAAATATTTTCTTTTATGTTCTTTTAAGTTCCTGGAGCTGCAAAACTGGCAGAAACTCATTTTCATTTTTATGTTATATAAAGTCCTTTAGCAGTCAGGAGGAATGTGAATGGCATAACTGGGTGAAAGTTTTTCAGTTCAGATTAATTCACTCCCTCAGATTTATGGCTTTTGTATTGCATGTATGGGTAGCAAAATGTGATTCTCACGTATTTGTTATTGCAAACCAGAGAAATAGAGGAGAAAACGTTATACTGCTTTAATTCCATAGTTAGATATGGCTCACTACTGCAGGCTTCTCGCGCAATTTTCAATATTCAGTGCACAATAAAAGGATATGGAAATAGATAATTCTGAAATGAAAATAGATCATTCGTGCTGACCAGAATTCAGTTACTTCAACATGTTGAATTTTCCCTAGCCTTTCCCAGAAGTGAGAACTGTAGATGCTCTATAGTTTATAGCATCACCCTGTTCAGAGCCCACAGCTCTGAAAAGAAAGCAAAACTCATTCAGTATGACAGGATGCTGAGAATGGTGATGCCTCTATTTTATGAAGTGCCATTATGTAGTCAAGGACTCCTTATCATTCTTCACTTCAAGGTCTTCAGCCAAAGAGCAAAGAAAACTGTTGTTTGCCAAGTCCTCTGGATGCTTTTGCTCCATCAGGCAGTAATACCAGTCATTACCGAGCACAAGAGAGACTGTTAAGGCTACAATATATTACCTCTTAGTGAAAGTAGTGCTGGAGCTGGGAGAAAGAAGGGTGACAGACATGCTCACCAGGGTCGAAAGCAAACATTTATTTGCTTGTCTTCCCCTTATTTCTTTTCTCCCTTCATTTTTACTTATCATTGTCCAGCAGGCTGCCTGCATCCTGTCCCTGTCAGAGTTCAGGTTATGGCCTTTTAATTTCCCTTTTCACTTGTCCATCGGCACCAGGGAGAATAAGTAAGAAATGCAGCGTACCCTGTCCCAGCAGTGGTAGGTCTGTATGGTGGCTGCACCAAAGCTTGTTTGCCTCCCACTCCCCAGAGCAGAAAGTCTTTCACAGGGAGAAGGCTCCTTGCTGTGCACAGGTGCTTTGCATGTCAGTCCATTCAACCCAATGGATGAGATGACTCCTGTTGTCTTTCAGGATTTCACCCTCCATATATTCTTGCATCTAACATAAAAGGCTAGGTTTGACTGAGATTAAAAACAACAGTGAGACTGCGTCTTGTATCCCTGCAGCATTAGTGCAGAGCTAAGGCAGTTCCTCTTGTAGTATGTGTGTTATGCAGTTTCTTTCCAGGCAGGGAGTGAGCTTACCTGCATCGAGCTTTGCTTGGGCTGAGATGGGATGCAGGCATGCTCTGTGCCAGTGCTGACTCCAGAGCTGCCTCCGTTTCCTGCCAACTCACATTTTTTTACCTTGCACGCATAGTCTGAATTTTAAATGCCTTCCTATAGCTCCAATTCTAACAAATGCAATTATGCCACAACTCATATGTCTTTTTACTTACATGTAAAACATTTTTAAAATAAACAATTCTATTACACACTCTTCAGTCTGCCAGGGGACTAGCTTTCAAGCATAGCTGTTCTAGTGCTCAGTGTTTTAGTTTGAAATGCCATCTGAGAACTTTTGCCCATAGGGTTCTGTTACTGTTGTTGTGGTTTTGCTGTGGTCCTTTGTTTTATAGTGACTTGCAAGCAGATTGAACATCTATCCTCTTGCCTTTTGCTGTGCCCTGAGTGATTGTGTTTTAACAAAGAATAGAGACTCTTTTCCTACTGCTATGAATTAACCGCTTACCTAACCCACATTCTGTGTTAAACATTAACCTCTTCATTAATGCTCTAGGCCACAATTATGTCAGGAAGTACAATGAGTTTGAATCATGAAAACCCACAACCTCGTAACCAGCTGGGAAGACAAGCCAGCTTCCAGGAAAGAAGTACTGTAAGGCCACATTACAGTCAAACTACTCGTAGCAACACACTGCCGTCAGATGTGGGGAGAAAGTCCATGGTTCTGAGAAAAATTAAGCAAGAAATGAAAGAAATCATGTCACCAACTCCTGTGGAGTTACACAAGGTCTGTAATTTTTCTTCTGATAGCTTTGAAATAATATATTCAGCATAGGGAATCTAATTATATGGCAATACAGTAAGCACTTTTTATAATGGCTCCACAGATGTAATTCGGGGGCCATGCATATTTGTTCTTACACATTAATGATATATCCTTGTGGGGGGAACTAACAAATAAAATGTATCCTTGTCTGCTATTTTGTTTTACAATAAATCCTCAAAAGGGACTACTCTTTTGCAAGGAGCGTCCACTGGTAATTTGAATTGACAATACCAATAACTCATCTCTGCAAAATATGTTCATTAAGAAAGCAAAGTTTAATTTCTAGGAAATACATTTCTTTAGGAAATTACTCAAGAGGGTTTGGGGCTCCCATTGGTCCTTTTTCAAATTAACACTCATTTTGAATCAAATACATCAGACGCAACGTACATAATATTGAATGTTCTTTCAAATTAGCTATTGCTTCTCTTCTCTTTATAATTCCTTTGCTCTAAAAGGATAAATAATCTTCAGCCTATGCAACTTTTCACAGCTCAAGGCTGCCAAAATCTCCTGGTGATTGGCACTCTGCAGCCCAAGTAGTGGATAAAGTGTCTCTAGATGTGCACAGCAAACACCCTGCTGGTTTAAGTTTAAAGTCTGGTGAGGCCATAATAGCAAGCAATTTCCAAAACTTTGGGGGACATTATAATGCTGTTCTCCTTGATGGGAATGAGAATCCTGTCTCCTGCACCCATCTTCCTCTTAAAGGTCTGAGAACTTCCCACAGAGGAGACAAAAGCATGGAGAAATACCACTAAGAGGTCACACATTGTTGTTCTTAAGAGTTGGTTTGGTTTCTAGTACCTGTGGGTTTGACTGAGTTTAGGTTGTAGTTCATTCAGTTTCATTCAGTGAGGTAAGGACTCACTGAGTAAGAGCTAAATGAATGGTTACAGAAGGTAGTAGGGAGTGAATCTTACATATGGCAAATTAATCCATTGCCAGTGTAAACAATCAATAGGATCTGTTGTGATAGTTTTAAAGTATTCGTATTTCCAGCTTGATATGAAGTGATAAATGGAGTTAGTTACTGTGCTCAGTTTTCCTGAGTGGTGAAAAAATGTGGGATGTAAACCAAAACTATGCCATTAGGCATTTCATAATGTGCTCGCATTTAGGAAAGGCACAGTTTTCTCCTATGAATTATAAAACCAGCTTTTCGTGATGGATAAAATAGATCTTTTCCTGAAAAGGAGTAGTCAGATTTTATTAATGAGTCAGTACTCTGTGATAGCTCCTACCTCTTAAGAGTCCTGGGCAGTACAAAATACCCTGTCCTTCAGCTTCCTCTTTCTTCAGTTGTCTATCTTTTAAGATTGCTGTGACCTTCTGTTTTTGTAATTTCCGGGTTTTGTTCAGACAATATACCCACTTTTCCCCTGTCTGCTGAATTGATGATGTAAGTATTTTCATAACAGGTCTTGCTGTTGGGCCACTGGTGGGACAACCAGTGAAATACAAACTGGTTTTGGAAAACTGTGATGGTATAAATAGTCTTTGAAATACGAGCTAAGACGTGGCTTGCCTAAGACCTACCTCAGCAAGACCTTCAAGCATGTACTTGTCTGCATGCTGCTGAGCTTTCCCAGTTTCTTCTGCAGGACAGGTCAGGTACCTTGTTAACTGTCTCAGTGGGATGAGCCTGCATGCCTGTTGAGTCAGGGCCCGTGTGCACTGTAGCTCAGAGTTCATACCTGAAGTCCGATTGCAGAAAATGGGTTAGCTAAGGTCGATGTTCCACTGGTTTTTCATAATTTGGTTGTGAGAGAGCAAGAATATATGATTCTACCAAAGAAAAGGCCATTAAAATGAAATGCATCAATGGCCAGTCTGGCTGTATGGGCTGAAAGAGTAAGACTGGATGAAAATTGCTCAGGCTACAAACACAGATGAGTACAGCATGGAGAGCAGATTCCATTGCTAGCTTGTCCTTCTCAGCTATACACCTGTCAGAAAGGTGACACAGCCCTGAGGATTATTTTGCTGAAAGCTGCAAACCTTGCAGCAAGTTAACCTGAATCCTTCACTGCTCTTTCTTACTTCACAGCATTACGTTCACCAAATCTGTGCTTGAACTGTCTTTGTCCTGAGGATGCTAGGATTGAGATAAGTGTCATGAACATCTCTTCAAACATTTGTTCTAGATGGTTTAATAAGTAACGTTTAATTTAGCTGGATAGCATATTGCTGTATCAGTACCCAAATTAATTAATGCCTTTAATTGATTTTATCTACCTAAGTAATCATATAGATTAATATTCTTCTAAAAATCATAGCAGAACATTTTTGTTAGAGTTTCATAGAGCACACATGCCTCTGAGAGCAGAAGTACGCACTAGATATCAGATAATTTTTCAGTATTATTACTGCAAGAAGTCATTAACCTAAAATCACAGTTGGTTAAAATACCTTAATAGCTGATCTGTACAAGATGTATGAATTTAAATTAAGCATTTTCCCATAGAACTTAGAGGAAGAAGAGGCATAGAAACAGATTCAAAATGTGTAAGCTTCTCTTCTAAATTTGTAACTATTTAATTGCATATGAAATATGAATGAACTTTCCATTTCAGCTTTCTTTTTCCCTTAGGCACCTGATATAAATTCAAAAGTCTAACAAACTGCCCATAATGGAGATTTTGCTATCAAGATCAAACCTTCTGAACAATTGTGATCAGAAATACAGATAAACCAGCATGATTTTACCAAGGTGTTGTGTGAATTGCCTGCAATGTCATACCCTTCAGACAGGGCTGTGCTACTGGCTAGTGAAGATGAGAAACTTGGGTGGTAGGGCTTTGCCCATACTTGTTATTAAATAAAAAGAATTGTCCCCAAAATTATAACCTATAATGCAAAAGAAAATTCTGTGCAGATGACTTGCACCTAAAAAATGTGACAGTTAAATCACAACCTCATCCATTAAGTGAATATCAGTTTCTTTAATTTCCAAGCTCTTATCAAATAAGCCAAAAATCAGGAGAA
>NW_009938841.1:0-20603 GCF_000696875.1 Nestor notabilis | reverse complement strand
GAAAGAGTTTTCAAAAATACTCTAGGATCTGTAGATCTGAAGAACCACAGAAATGAGGAAATATTTTGATATGTAAAAGTTGCAGTTGTGGGGTAGTAAGTAATTCCCTTCCAGAGTGCTCAGCCCATATAAATCAGGAATGTCCCACCTGAGCAATTAGGGGGCCAATACAAGACATTTAGATGCTAATTCTCAGGTTCTGCTCCCTTCCTGTCACACAGCCACCCCCAAGTGCAGTACTTCCCAGTGGCCCTCTGCAGCAAAACTCTGCTTTTATGCCCCTCTTTGCAATGCTCCTTTTTTTTGACTTACAAGCTGGGCGTGCATTATTAGAGACAAGCTAAGGTGAGCTAATGTGGAATGGCACTTCCTGTAGATCTGTAAAGCAGAATTTGTATGTATTTTTTTTTAGACCACTCACTAAAAACAGGAAAAAAGCAATAGTGTCTTAGAAACAAATGGAAGCACTGTCTTTAGTACAGTACTAGTTGGTCTACTCCAGCTTTTCTTTGATAAGGTCTGAACTTTAATAGTGTCCAGTTTGGAGTCTGAAAATTAAAGGATGCTGACCTACTGAACAGAGTTGAGAGAAAAACAAGCCTTGTTTCACATGACTGCAGTGATGGAGAGAATAAAGTGATCTTCTCTGTGGACAGGCAGCTTAACTCTCAGCAAGGGTGAAAACATATGAAGCACTGGAAGGAAGTACTGTAATAGACTGTGGTGTCTCCATCACTGGAGCTCTTACAAAGCAGGACAGATGAATGTCTCTCAGAAATGGGTTAGATGCAGTTGACACTCCTGTAGATCAAGAATTCAGCTTAGATGACTTCAGAGAGACCCCTGCTTCATATGCTTTTGTAGTTCATCTGAAGATGAATCCAGCTCCATTCAGCTCCAGTGCCTGAAGGAAGAGGAAAGGGAAAACAAAAGGAGTAAATGGAAAGGGGAGATTGCTTTGAAAAATGGTGCCATCTCTGCTAGAAGAGTACACAGTATTTTAAGTCTTCTCATCTTAGGCACTGTGTCACATCTTTATTTTTGAAGGCTTCTTTAAGAAGCAGTTAACATGAACTACTCCTATCCTTTGTGACAGTAAGGAAAAAAGTTACCTCATTTGAAGATAATTTGTGTCTTGGTCGAGTGCTAATTATTTTTCATTCCTGCCAGAAAATGCACACAAATGTGTCAATAAAATATAACTCCTTCCTTTATTTAGCAGAATGGTAGTCTTAAAACACTTTCATAGCAGCTTCAAACATATTTCAGATCAAAGCCATGTTAGACATGCTATGATATGACAAACAAAAGCCTCTCTCTGTTGATAACGAATTATTAGAAGTTTCCCAGAGTCCTGCTGGTACAGCAGCTGTTGATACAAATTAAAATCATTCTATGATGAATCATTTTGAATTTGCTGGTAGGTTTTTTCAGTAGTTGAAATGCCCATTGACGCCTAAAATTCATGCTGAGATGGAGGAATTATGACAGGTTCAGCAAGAAGTTACTTTGGAGGAAGATGGGAGAAGAGCCAGCAAAGACCTTAAACAAAGCAGCGCCTGGCGAGTTTCAGCTGACAGCTCAGACACAAAAGTCAGTGGCAGGGAGAAAGCCTTCAGCTCAGTTAACGGGACTTTAGGTGTGCCTTTCTTCTTGGCTGTGCTATACAGAGGGAGACAAACAAGGGAAGATGAGGAACTGGTGTAAAGTAAGGGATGAATACCGTGTGTGGGTATTTGTGCTTACCCTGGCATGAGAGAGAGATGTTTTCACAGCACCCCAACAGTGAATGCACCATCTACAGATACAGATACAATGGTGCTAATGCTCCAGCAGCTGGCATTGTATCTAACTTCTCTCAACTGTTTCCCAGGATAGCTATCAAACTTACTAGGGAGTCTGTTTTCGTTCTGGTTAAAGTAGTGCTGATACACCAGTAAAGCCAAGTAAAGTCAAGAAAACTGCAAAAAACCATGAAAAAACAAACAAACAAAACACACACAAAAAAAACCAAAATAAACCCAACAAAAAAACAAAACCACAAACTAAAAAAACCCCTACCCAACAAATCCCAAAACCAAATATTTGTATCCCTCATTCCTGTTTTGAGACAGCCTTGTCTGTTCTTGCTTACCTTAATGTGTGGTTAAGGCAAGGCCTCAGCAGCTTTCTGAAGCAGCATCAACCAGCACCGTGGCCCAGCACTGCTGCACCTTGGCATTCTTCTATGAAGCACCAACCAACTCCTCAAGCAGCCCAATCTGAATTTGGGCTTGGCGTGCCTTGAGCAGGAGGTTGGACTAGAGACTTCAATTTGAATGATTCTGTAAGTCAGAAACACCAGAGAGGAATTCAGTGGCTGGCACACCCGAGGATGCAGCACATGGAGCATTACTAGTACTGAACCATTATAAAATTGCATGCACTCTTAATGGTGTCATTTTATCCACCAAGGTATGGTAAAATCAGTATTTTGAACTCAAAGTGACATAAAGCTATAGCAGTAAAAGCTTGATTTTGATTGTGTGACTCTATCTGCACACACATTTTGTGCCAGCCTTGGTGTCAGTCAGATGTCATGCCAGTGACTCGCACAACTTACTTGCATAGATCTGCACTCCTGATGTGAGAGAGCAAGAAAAAGTAAAAACCTCACAGAAATAAAAACCTCAGTGTGCCACATACCCACGAAGAAGTCTCTGAATCTTCTTCTCTATCAAATAACTGAATTCACAAAGATACCTGCGAGGACTTGCTCTTTGAACACCTGCAAAAGCTTCTCCTAACAGTTATTAACTTCTGTTTCCTGCTTTTGAATGACTGTCATCTCATGGCTGCGTAAGAACACTGCCTGCAAGCTCTTTTGGAAGGAGCCTCATTTGTATTTTAACAGATTGCATTATAACTCTTATACTGAGCACTTTTGAGATTAGGCTTTACAGGGTGGACTGTTGCCTGGCCAAAACCATGCTGGCAAGGGCTTACAGTACCAGTGCTGTTTATGACTGCTGGAAGTTTTGAAAGACATGACACCAATTGTTTGGTTGAGGCCAGGTCTTGATCCCTGAAGCAAAACTAAACCTAATCTTTTACTCAGATTCTGGCAACTGGAGAATAGGGTAGCGAAAAAACTAAGACTTAGAAAATGACACCAAAAAAGGTGGGCTGAACACCACAAATTTCCAATTGATGAGCAGAAGTGAAAAGGGCTCATTATTACTGAATAAGGTGGCTTCTAAGAATATTAATGTAATGTCAAAATGGGGACAAGTCTTATAATGTAAGTACCAAATAGTAGGTAAGCTATCTCTCTAATGTGAAAAAAACCCCTACCAAAACCATCCTAGGAAAAAAGCCCACCTAATGCTTGTAGAAATATGGACAATCGTTTATTTCTCTTCTCATCATGTCACATCACCTCCACAGGTAACTTTGTACAAGGACTCTGATGGAGAAGACTTTGGGTTCAGTGTTTCAGATGGTTTACTGGAAAAAGGAGTGTACGTTAAAAACATTCGACCAGCTGGCCCTGGCGATCTGGGAGGTTTAAAACCATACGACAGACTTTTACAGGTAAGGTTTCTGGCACTACACAGGTTTAGAATGAAGAGACATGACATGCAGATGACGTTGTACAAATGTGCGTAACCACCACACTGCAGGGTGTTTGGGTGTTTGCCTGTGCAGATGTAGAAAATGCATGAAGCATCTTCACTACTTATTTGGAACAGCCTCATCTATCTACATCGCTTACTGTATTTTATGAGTACTGAAATGTTAAAAATGCAAAGTACTCGTTTGTATTTCTGCTGGGAAAGGATTTGTGTAGGGGGATGGGATGAAAGACAAATGATCGTAATCACTCTGTGCCACAGGCTTCGTAAATCGCTTAGAGCCTCAGTAAGAAAAGGCAGCACTTCGTGGTGATGGGCTTTAATGCAGCAGCGCGAAGGCTAGACTTTCTGTGAAGTCGTGTTTATATAAACAAACTCTTTCTGAATGTTAGGTGTTTCAGAACTCTATAGGAGAGACACAAATGCTCTCAGGAAAGCTGGAAATTCCCAAGGCATTTCCAGACAGATCTGTCATTTTTGCTGTCCTCGATACAGACTTGAGAATTGCTTCTGTGCTTGATCCAAGCTGTTGACTGGCACAGTTGGAATAATGTAATAGTCAGCACTATGCTTAACCACAGTGCCAAGTTGGACTGTGATGAGAAAAATACACTGTTTGTCAACTAGCCCAATAAAATACTTTATATAAATTTATGTATATTAATTAAAATGAGCAAAGACCTGAACTGAATTGACATTTTGGATGTGCTCTATTGCATTTAAATGAATGAACCATGACAGATGGAATAACTGTGCTGTTCAATGTCATTTATGGAGTGGGCATTGTGACAGCTGCCAAGAGCTCTCACCAGTGCAAACATGCTCACTTCAGCTACATTCCATTAAAAGGTGAATAAAAACTTCACTGGTGTCTTCAGACCAGACACCATAGCTAAGTAGTCTTGTATTGGGCAATTCTCTACCTGGAATTTTTAAATCAGGTTCTGTAGTCTCAAGGATAAATCTGTTTCTTTTGCGATCTCTTTTTTTTTTTCCTGAAATGATAACAAAAATCCGTCTTCTAATTGTCCAGGTAAACCATGTTCGCACCAGAGACTTTGACTGCTGTCTGGTTGTGCCCCTCATTGCAGAATCTGGCAATAAGCTGGAGCTGGTTATTAGCAGAAACCCGCTGGCACCTCCGAAAGGAAGCTCAGAACAACAGACTTCAGCGAGCGGGGAGTGGTGTGATCAGACTAATGCCTTCCTTCAGCAGAGTGGACACACTAATGTTCATACAGAGACACGGGATCCTACAAATACATTATAGCAGAAAATTGTTTTAGCAGGACATTCAGTAACGAAAGACAATTATGGTGCTAAATCCCTTTAAGATTTTTCTGAGATTAAGGCTCAGATGCTGTACAGCACTAAAAAGCACAGCTCAGTCTTTCTGTCTCAAGGCTTGTATTAATTCATGGTTACTTTTGAAAAAGTTTGATTCTTCATCAAGTCAAGTCATTCCATTCTAAACAACCTAGCATTAGCAACAGTACAAAAATGTAAGGGCCTTTTCTTCCCCCCAAATAAGAAACTGGGGAGATGTTTTAAACATCATTTAAATATTCCTCTCTTCTTCAGCAGCTGCTGTTTGAGGGAAAAGCAGGGAGTTGACCTCTGCTAACAAAGAGTGGTTTCCAGGTTATGTGGTTTTTAAAACACTTTTTATCAATCAGAAAAGTGCTGTCTGATGGACAAGGAAGTGTGATGCTGCACTGGGTTTTCTTCTTAAATGTCTAGAGCTGTAATTTTCGGAACCTTTATTCTGCTGGCAAGGAGAGTGCCCTCTTCAGACAAGGCATGGTTGAGATGTTTTTGCAGGAGGCTGCAGTATGAGGTGAATGTTACTGCCCCACTTCGGTGAATTTTGTTAGAAGGTATGTTCTTCCCTATGCAATGAAGTATTTTAACAGTATATCTTGCAACCTGTGGGGTTTTTTAACCAGAGACTTTTTTAGTGGGATAAAACCTCTGTAAAGGAGGATTACTGACAAGAGTGAAACTGAAACGAGTTCAGACAAATTAGAAAGGTTTTAAAAGAAAATGGTTTTTTAAATTATGTGAGTGGGAGACTGATACAAAAGCTCCTTAATGATCCATAAACGTGTAAACTTGTACTGACACACCTGAGCTTTTTAAGTAAGTCAAGTCGATTTCTTGAAGGGGCAAAAGTCCCATTTACTACGGTTTGTTTTCAGCCTTGTTTATGACAGACAAACATTACCCCCTGCCACACGTTTTTAGGATTTAAAATTGTAAATATATTTTACAAACACATCACACAAACTCTATCTTCTCCCCCTAAGCAATAAAATACTGCCAGTTGCGTTATATGCTCACCAGCAGCTGCTTTGGTTTATTCTGGTATTCAAGTTGTTATTGGTAATTACTGTTCTTGGTGAATATAAAGATCCTGGATTTGTACATTTGTAGAGTCTCCATATCTAAGCAGTCACCTTACAGAGTTGTTTCTGGTCAATTTAAACTGTTTAACTGTATCCCTGTCGCTGTTTCCAATCCATGAAGAACAAGCTCACCTGCCCTGCACACACACCTATCTCTGATTTCTATTTCAGCACTGCCAGAAAAGGTCAGAATGACATTCAATGCTGAATCATGTAAAAAAAGAAGAAAAAAAGTTCATGAGTCACTTACTTAAATATGTATTTTTATTTGTAACAAATAAGTATTAAACTGTAAAGTATTTTTGTACAAATTTAATACTTTAATAGCATGATATTTATCGTCTATGTTATGTTTTTTGAAATTCAAACTGTTGCAAATATTTGTATGGAAAAACTGTATAAATTGAAATAAACAGTGATTTAAAGACATTAAAAATGAGGTTTCATTTTTTCCACAGTTTTGGGGAAGAGAAAAAAAGAAAAGAAAGTATTTCCTGCTATACATATAAAAAGAAAAAGGAAGCCATCCAAATTTTAGTACAATTTGTCTGATGTTTGATCAGCATCCATCTTGCTAATCTCAGAAGTTACAATGCAGTAAATCACACGGTGCACAAAAAAGTTGAAAGTGGAATGTTTTCTTCTAACTCCAACTTGGAATTGTGATTTGTTACCAAGATCATTATCAGCATATAATTCTGAGCGACAGCAGCAATGGCAAGTTGTACATCTTTCTCAAGTACAAAGTGGGGGAAAATTTCTATGTCACTGGTTGCAAGGTTCTTGTTCTCTTTAATCTTGTAACAAGATTAAAACCCATCATCAATGAAAACTTCATGCCCACAAATCTGCCACACTAGAAACATCCAAAGTCCCCTTTGTAAACTGTTTTTTGACTCCAAGAGCAAACCACAGTTTTGGCACATGTAACAAGCTGTCATCAGTTCTGCACCATTAGGAGATGCATAAATCGAGGTATGGTAGGCTAGTCTTCAAATCCAGAAATCCCCAGCTATTTTCTCAAGGAACATCTGGATCCTTTCATTCTTCACCGGAACGAAATTATTATTTTTGATGACCAGCACACCAAGGAATTTACTAAATGGCAGATCACGGAAAAGGGCTCACTTTAAAACAAAAAAACATGTACTTTATAGAACATGCTAGTATGGGAACGCCTACAGGAAAATCATCTGCACACCCAGCTTCTCTGTTCTGAATTCTTGAATAGAACAGGTTCAAGAAAGATTCATAATGAGGACAGTCAATTGTTTGTTACTTCTTTAAAAGCTTCCTAGGAGTTATGTGACCCAAAGTTAGATTCTTAAGTCTGGAAGATTGAAGTGGGGATTCTTCTACTGCTCTCTGTCAAAACAGAACAAAAATGTTATCAGAGTTTGAACCAGAACTAAAATCACAGATTGGTTTGGATTTGAAGGGCACTTAAAAGCTCATCCAGTTCCACCCCCCTGCCATGGGCAGGGACACCTTCCACTAGACCAGGTTGCTCAAAGCCCCATCCAACCTGGCCTTGAACACTGCCAGGGACGGGGCAGCCACAGCTTTTCTGGGCAACCTGTGCCAGTGTCTCACCACCCTCACAGTGAAGAATTTCTTCTTAATGTCTAATCTAACTCTCCCCTCTTTCAGTTTAAAGGCATTCCCCCTTGTCCTGTCATTGCATGCCCTTTTAAAACATCCCTCTCCAGATTTCTTGTAGGTGTCCTTGAAGTATTGGAAGACTGTTGTAAGCTGCCTTTTCTCCAGGCTGAACAACCCCAGCTCTCTCAGGCTGTCTTTGTAGGAGAAGTGCTCCAGCCTTCTGATCATCTTTGCGGCCCTCCTTTGGACTTGCTTCAACAGGTCTACATCCTTATGTTGGGGGCCCCAGATCTGAATGCAGTACTCTCCAAAAATACAGTAATGTCCTCAAAAACACCGTTTTCGCCATGACAGAGCTCAGAAATGGGGCAGAATGAAAAAACCCACCTATTAAGCATGTTTGACTGTATACAAATCAGCTTCACCAATTAAATTTTATATAAAACTCTTTCATAGCATGTCGGCGCCTAAAAACTGACTTCTCCACACAAAAAGTAAGCCAACTATAGCCTAAGCAATTCACTGGGGTGTGTTGACTAGGCTAATAAGATGCATAAATTTGCTGCTATTGACATTGTTAACATATTTTTTCCTATCTATCTATTACTCTGGGAAACTGCCTGCCAGACTTGACTGCTTTGCCAATTACTGGGCAACTGGAAAATTATTAAATAATGGTAAAACAATTGTAACAGTAAGAAGGTGACATGTGGTGGTTAAAGACAGTGCAGAAGTTTGTTTTAAAACTTTCTCAGTTCAGAGAGAGATACTCACCTGGGGTGAGTATCCTCGGAATTCCATAGCATCCTCAGAATTCTCTGCAAGGATGTGTTGTCTTTTACGTGGACTTAGCTGCAAAATGTCTGTCTGCTCTTTACTGAGAACTGCTGACTCTTCCTGTTTAATCAGGTCTGTTAGAGGTTCAGGTGGCTCAGAAGCACCTTGGGTTACACAAACAGCCTGAGTCTCAAGCTCCTGATTTAGCCAGCTCTTGGTCAGGGGAGAGGAAGTGTGTGTGGGACAATCGCTTCTTTCTGGGATTGCCTCTCTCAAAAATCTCTGTAATTGAGTTTTTCTGGGCATATTCTTGTTAGTGACCGCTCTCCTGAGGTGCGGCTCTTCTGCTATTACATAGACACGGCAACGTCCTCTGGTCACGGCTGTGTACACATGCTGCCAGTGCTGACGGCCAGGGCTGCCAACCACATAGACAATAGTTTTTTCCTCAGAACCCTGAAACACGTTTAAGAATGCCTTATCAAAGTAAGAAAGATCTCCAGTAAGTAGTTGAAAAAGAAAAAAAGACACAAAAACAAGGAAGTTGGAGACAACTGGGGTACTCCCAAGAATATTTTCTATCCTGCATTCAATGAATTTTAGTTTCAAGAGAGCCTCTGGCTCTTTCACATGAAAATACAGTGCATTAGCAAGTTAAAGCCACGAGAAGGTTTTATCAGCTCATAGCTGCTCTATTTTTTTTACCTGAAATGTGTGAATAGTTCTGGCCCATGCATGTTTTATGTGGCATAGCTTCTTCAGTGCCTTATACTTCACAGTGAACGTAGAGCCATACGTGCTGCTGATGGTCAGTAAGCGCTGTTTATCAATTTCTACATCCTAAAGAAATAGCACAAGAATACTCAGTAGTACGCTTGTATCAGCAGTTTGACCTGTGTCTATACATCTGTGTGTATCCATACTCCAGCTTTCCCTGAAATTACAATAGCTGCAATATCAACTGAGTGAAATCATTTCAGAAGACGGTAAACGCAAAAGATTGCTATCTTTCAACTTACCACCTTGAAGGAAAAGTAGTTTCACTGTACAGGGCCTACCCTAACTCCTCCTGTTTAGTAAGAAAAATTCTGACTAAGGTAGTTTTAACTCTCAGAAAACTGGTTATATGAGGATACAGTGAAATATATCAGTGAGGCCATTTTAATGATTTACTACCATGAAGCGAAAGAGCCCACTCTCTCCCACCAGCCCTGTATAGTGCCCCTTCCCATGCGCAGATACTAGAACTTTAACTGGACCATCTGTTGAGTCAACTCAGCTCACTGAAGCCAGCAAATAAATACAAAGGTTTTGTTGCTCTGTTTTTTTGACCATCTTAGTTTTCTAAGGATCCTAATCTTAGATTAGGGGAGAGCTCAAGATGTAACATCAGCTTTATTCTTTACTTAAGACTTCTACCTATATCCAAAACATTACCCATTTCAATTACAATACATTTTAGTATTTACAGAATGTATTCACACTGGACGTGAGCAGATCAACTGAAACGCATTTTACAAAAATGCTCAGAGATGTATTTTTTTAATTCTCCATTTTGAGTCTGCCTCTGTCTTGCTATTCACATGACTGTTGAGCAGATGAACTAAGTATGTACTGTGGGCTAAAATTACAAAACTCCAAATAGCTTTGTTCTGGGGATTCTACAAGGACTGAATCAGTTACCACTGGGGGTTTTTGTTCAAGTTCTTGCAGCAAGGACTTACCTGTGTTATGAAAAATATGTCTCCATTGCACAGTCGTTTGCCCTCCTCAGCAGTCTCTGCAGTGAGGGTGGTTTCTCCACTTTTGCATTCATGGTGATTAGGATCTTCCCTGTAATCACAGTCTGGCAAGAGATCCTTGAGGTACGTATTACGTGTGCAGGAAATTTTGTCGCCAATTTGAAATAAGAGATGTTTTTTATGGTCTCTAAGTTGGAGAAAGAAAGAGGGAGAAATGGATTTATAAAGTATGCATTTACTATCTCTCAGTATTTCTTACCTCTCCCCTTCTCTATACTTGGGCCAGATTAAAAACCTTAATAATGTTCAAAACAGTTAAGACAACTCACATTTAAAAGATATTTCTTGAATTTTTGTGAAACCTTTTGGTAGAGAACAGTCATATGGAGTTAACACCAAGAAAGTGAGACTGCTTACAGGAAAAAATGCAGAACAGTGGCTTACCTAGTTAAATGATTTGAATAGTGTTGGCAACAAAGTTCATTTATTACATCGCAATCTTGCCTAAATCATACAAAAAAAAGAACAAGAACAGAATCATGATGCAGAAGGAACGGTTTTGTCTAAATACCATAGAAAGGTGAGGATGTTTGTGCTGCATACCTAAATTAGCTAATTTATTTTTAAGATAAAGAAGAAAACTAAAGAAGAACTAAAGCCTGGATATATTATTTTCTGTCTGTAGATGTATTAAAAATAGTCAGAAGATTTATCTGCTTTTTAAAGACCTAGAATTTTACCTTTTAAATGCAGATTAAGTACCTATATTCTAGAGGAATCTTTTATGGAAACCATTAATAACAGTACTGTACCTGAATGCAGACTGGAGAAATAAATTGATTTCAGAGTTACTCAGCATTCACAACAAGCAGGTGAACTAGCTAAAATCTATAAATTGCTTATTTGTGCACTAGTAACCTGTAAATAGTTGGTGGTTTTTAATTGCTGAGAAAAGGATCTTCACAAATAAAGTTTTTTCTGTGTGGAAGTATAAGTTTATGGACTATTGGTACTACTGGACATTACATTTATCCCTTCGGTGTTTCTGTGAGGCCATATTATTCATTATACCATGACGGTTCATGTTACCAGTGGTTAGTAAACCTTCCAACCTTTCTTCAAAGTATGTCAGAGCCCTACACCCTACCCCTTCTTAAATGACAACTATTGTGCTTCCAAATATCCAAGCTGGATATCCAAACTGCATTTTCCACTGCACAAGTGCGCTAATGCCCATCAGATTACATCACTGAAAACTGGCCTTTCTCACAGTCAAAATGCAAGTATCTTCTGTCATTTGGTCAATGTCCACTTGTGGCAGAAGCATATATAGACAGTAGGTTACATATACCATCATGCACCCTGGAATTCACATCTGCCAAAATGGAATATGTTTGAAAATGGACATTTCTTTCTATTTGTGGGTTCTTCCTGAAGATGAGCCCTCTCTTTCACTTCTGAAGAACACTGCACTGCAACAAACAACAGAGCACAGGCTCTCAGAGAACCTAATACAAAACCTGACCACTTACATCCATCCTTTGTTTCCTTAACATGAACAGTACAGATGAAGATGAACACAAAGGCAAAAATGATGATGCAAAGTAACATTAAGCTTATAGAAAAATGAAGCAGCTCTCCATGGAGAGACTGGAGGCAACCGGAAGGGGTACAGGAAAATACCTGGCCTATTCTCTTGAGCAATTTTTTCTTACTGCCACTAGTCTCTACAACTCAACACATTCAGCTAGTTTTAGATCGTGGCTGCTAGCAAGGATTTTCTCACTGTCTGCCTACATGCTCCATTACCTTCTGAAAGCGATGAACTGTGATTGTTTGGCATCCTGCAATCCTGGTCCTTTTTTAAGTAAAGTCTTTATGGCAGTTTGCAACTCTGTTTTAGAAGTCATAAAAAGTAAGGCATAAAAATATGCAGAATAACGTAAGAAAAACATAATTCAATATGAAATTGCCTTTAAAACCTAATTCAATATGAAATTGCCTTTGCTTATTTTTTGCTTCAAAGACATTTCAACTTGTTTAAAAAAAAACAGAAAAGAACACAAACTACAAAAACACACCCCTCCCAAAAATTAAAATGTGAAAGACAAGAGTGATACGGAAGGAGAGAAAGTCTAGTTTCTCTGTGTTAAACAACTGCATAGAGCGTATTTCACGCAAAATAAGGTTTGGATACAGCACGTTAAAGAGGTAAAGACAGACCAATACAAGAGAAATCCAGGTTTAGTATTATTTGATGAGTAAGTTACTATATTAAGATAAGGTGATAATATCCACACTTTTTTTTTTACCACATCCTCCTTGAAGCTTTTTGATGCATACTAAGTGGTGGCAACTCAATCCACTTATCCAACAAAAGTCAAAAAAACAAAAGCAATGGCCCTAACCCTAACCTGAAAATATTTTTAAAGAAATACTGGTGTCCCCTCTGCTTCTATTTTCCTAACTTAATTATAGAGCTGGGAGCACATTCCTGTACAACACACCATCCTGTTACAGATGCTGTTTACTCAAATTACTGAAAAATTTAATCTTTTAAGGTCTGACAGCTCCACCTACAATAGAAAAAAAACAATCAATCACACTTGTTTACCCTGATGGAAGCTGTATCACCCCCATTTCAAAATGTAACTGGTGAGCTGGAGCTCTACAATGCATCCTTTGCGCTTACAGGTTTTGCTGCACCCGCTTATAGAAAGCAAAAGGTGAACTATGAATCTAGCATTTAAATTTATACCACAAACAAAACCAGACTAAAATCTTCCCCAAATGGTAATACCAGCCAAGCGGTCTATGCTTTACCAAAGGGAAATCAAGATTACAAACTTGACTGTACACACGTACTGTCACAACCCCCGTCAGCAGGCAAAGCAATGAAAATGAATTTCTTTTCTGGGCTTGGCATTTTCATTTCCTCATCACAAGCAGAAACATTCAGCACCTCATCAAACTCAGGAAACTTCCGGTGAGAGATTCTTGACCAGAGCAGTGGAAGGAAAACAGAAAAGTTATTTCCAGTTAAAGGATTCCTGTGTAACATCATCTACATCAGCCTGAAATTCAGCATTTACACATTTTTGGTCATCTATACTACATACACCAGAAACACTTTCTTCTAAGCATAACTTAATTTCACAATAAAAAAAAAAAATGGTAATTTATCCTCTAAACACTTCGGCACTACAGCAGGTACTTAGTGTTCTTACTTCTCATGGGAGCAGGCTGGAATAACACAGAAGAGTTAGCAAAAAAAAAAAATAAATAAAAATAATGAGAGTGTTTGTAAAACATTTGGTAGTCCAGAATATTCTCAGCTTCCGATCAGTATCAAAAGGTCTTGGGCACTTGGACCTAGTTATTGTTGCTTGAAGTTTAAAAAAGAAGCCACGCACTGACAATAAACAGGATCATTTCCAGACCAGACCAAAAGTAATGCAAATGCTGGAAGCATTTAGAGGTTCTAGGTATTAATACAGAAAAAAAAAAAAAATAAAAAGAGACTATGATTTAATGGCCCTTGGCATCTAAACTCTCAATGTAATTCAGTCTGTTTTAGCTGTTGTCACACTTAACTGGCAATGTCTTTAAGACTTCCTTTCTAGGGAAGCAATTATAAGTCAATACATGCACAACTCATTTGAAACCAACAGGGAATATTTGATAGTGAAATTCATCCCATAGAATTCAAGCATATTCCATCACACACATTTTTTTTCTCCAACACATACACTCCTGGAAAAATCCGTGGGGTTCCGTTGTTGCTGCTTTGGTCGGTCATTCCATTTGCTTTTAAAAACAGTGTTACTGATTTTTAATAAGAAGCTATAACAGAAGCAGTAATATAGAGTCAAATATGGATGCACTACTGTTTTGCAGGTAAAGGACCAGCCTACTACAAGAATGTTTCTTACATACATAATGAGATCCTACCTTGATGCATTATCTACAATTAGCTGTGATTCAGCTCTGTGGTTAGTTCGCAGTTCCACAGAAAAGCCTCTTGATTTTAGACCCTCAAAGATATCAGCCAACAGGTTTCCTGGGTCTATGCTTGGTAGCTGTCTAGTATCACCTAAACAGAATGCATATTAGTATTTGTGAGAAGCGGTAACAGATCATCTGTTAAAAACTATCCTAAAAAAAAAAAAAAAAAACAAAACCAACAAAACAACCCCATACTGGAATTAATAAATACTCACCCCTCTACATAGTAACATGCTTCATCAACACAATTCACATGAAATAAAACTCCCAAGAATTTAAGAAGCTTTGTTTGGGCGATCAGACTGTAGTTTAAATTTCATATTCCTCACTCAGCAATGCTTTACTAGCATGTGCAAATCCCTCTTCATGATAAACACTGATAGTGAGCACATCTTATTCAAACACATTCTGAAGTTACATATTTAAAAGCAAATGTTATGAACGGCATGCCAAAAAGAAAACCTCTGAGACAGCAGAAAATTTTCACTCTACACTCGTTTTCCTTTCTGAATTAAACCAAGATGATCCTATTATTAAGAATGACATGAAATCTCCCTTCTAACATGAGATTAAGATGTAAACACTGGCTTCTTTAAATTTAAAGAGATCAGAAAAGTTTTCCAGTTGCAAGATGTAATAAGCTATCACATGGAAGTCATAATCATAGAATCTCAGAATGGCTTGGGCTGGAAGGGAACTGAAAAGATCATCCAGTTCCAACCCCCCTGCAATGGCCAGGGATACCTTCCAGGTTGCACAAAGCCCTGTCCAGCCTCGCCTGGATAATACTTTCAGAAGCAGGCAAAATACTGCTAAAAAGAGAAGGGACATACTGATATTTTTATATTGACAGCTGAGATGGAAAACTCTCTCATCTGACATTATGAATAAGCAGAAATATCCAAGTGCAAAACAACGTAACATTCCGGGTATTTAAGAGACTCAGTGAGACCAGTGACAGCTCTGATGATACTTACACTGTATATTTAAATATATTTACACTGTATTATTAAATAGTGTATAATGCTGAAGTTGCTGTTTCACTTACCTAGAATAATAAGTTTGGCAAGCTGAGCATGCTCGCATAAGAGTTTTAAAATTGAACTCAGAATGCGTACAGATACCAAACTTCCTTCATCCACAACCAGAACTGTCACAGTAGAAAACTTCCATGGCTGTAATTGTTCGCTCTGCCTCCATGATCTAAAACTATAGATTATCTAGAAACAAATAGAAACAAATCAAGTTCTGACACTAAACAACTGTCTTATAAGGGCAGCTAGAGCATGGTATCTTCTAATGTTGTACTCAGAGCTATCATCTAAAATTCTGAACTTAAACCTGTAAATAATCAGAAGGTTTAACCTTAACCTTTGAGGCTTAATTTCCTCCTTGGAAAAACAAAACCCAAAACAATAGCTGAGAAGCTGAAAAGACCAGATGCCTCAGAAAGGCACGAATGATATGTGTGTAAGTAGAAAAAAACCCCAACAATCAAAAACCAAAGTTACAGCAAACAATTTATTTCTAATGACTGATCTACGGCTCCCCAAAACATAAAGCGACTTCCAAATGCTGACAAGTTGTGCCTAAGCATTAGGTAAGGATTCTATATGGAAAGTTCAGTAACAAGGTTTTGGTTTGGGTTGTTGGTTTTTTTTTCAAAACAAGAACAGAGAGTGTCAAAAGGCCCTTCAGAACACAATTTAAAAACAAAACAGAAGAATGTCCTTACCTGATGTAGTGTATATGCAGGAATATTCGTTTTTTCCCTCAAAAGGCCTGCAGCCCTCCCTGTAGGTGCAGTAAATAGCACATGCAGATTTTTTTTTGTGTACGTATTCTCTGACTCCCCATTAAGATCAAAGGTATTCCATTCCTCAGACGCAGCCAGGTCTTCTTCAAAGGCCTTAGAAGCAGCTTCCACTTCCTTTTCCATCTGCTTTAAGTGACGAAAAAGGCAGCTAACTATTGTACTCTTCCCACAGCCTCCTTTTCCACTTATGATTGTGACAGGATTAGAACAAATCTTCTCCAAAGCATTCACCTGATCTAAGTCTAACTCTGCCTTACTTTGGGTAGCAGATGTAGAACCCACTTCCTTTTCAGCAAAGTGATTTTCACAGTTATGATTGTCTGGACTATTTTCTTTCAGATGTTCCATTTCATGAGCCTGGGTAACATTCATTTTGGTATCTACTGTTGCTCTTGACATCTCAGAAACATTAAGTACCTTTTTCACATCAACATCCAGTTTCCATGAGTGCTTTGACATAAGGTCACCTATATACATTGCAATGTCTTTTTCAGATTTGTAAAGATAAGGCAGAAACACTAGTTTTTTTGCCCTAATCACTATGCTCTGATCTTTCAAGAATTCAAGAGATTGCCAAACATGCTCGATGGACATATCTTTAGACACAAAACGAGCTAATTCATCTTGATCTTCGTAAGTGTGTCCCATTTCTCTACACCGTTTCTTGAGTTGATCGTACAGAATTAATGCATTCTTCTGCAACTCAGGAATCTTCCAGAGGAGATGTTCACACTGACAAAAGGCAGCCCATGTTGCCTCACAGTAAGAAAGATTCAGTTCCCTATAGGTAATCTTCTCCCAAGAAGGAATAAAAGCAAATACATATTTATTTCAGAAGATGTTAACCTCTTAATGAATAACATTCATCTAGTAAATACAAATTGTAATCTCTGAATTATGTATTTTTCATAATGTTTTAAGTTATAATGCTTTTCCAGCTACATGAAACCATGATGCTTAAAAGTAAGATGGAATGATAATTTCTTTCAGTCATCCTTCTGCATAAACCAAGAACTTCAAAAATCAAAAACCTGGTAGACAAGCTAGGTATTAGGGAGAAACCACGCACACCTAATTATCGCAATTTCAAGTAAAGGCACAAAACCTGTAGAAACAGAGCACAGGAAAGGCATTAGCCGGAATACTGTAGCCAATTTTGAACATGTTACTTCAAGAAATACAACTTTACAGAGACTACTGCAAAACAGTTAAAGACTGGGATGAGCAAAAAAGATGAACTGCTGTGGGAAAGAAAAATTAATGGGACTTGCTGAGGCTGTAGAGAAAAAGCTAAAGAGAGTCTTCAAGCAGTAAAAACTCCTGCAGCAAGAATGCAGGTCTTTCGAACAAGAAACAAGAGCAACAAGTCTATTGCATTAAGGAATAGTCAAACTGGACATTAGGAAAAAGCTTTTAAAAGGAAAAGATGTGAAACACTGGAATACATTGGCTAGAATGCTGAATCTCTGAAATTGGAGCTGTTCAAGACAAATCAGAACATGTGTCAGTAAAAGCATTGGGTAGCTGAAGCAAAGGGATTAACTAATCACATATCTGACCTATTAAGCCATAGCTGCCACCTGAGGTACAGGAGTGCTAAGGTGAGGTGCAGCAGCAAAGCTGCACAGCAAGTAAAGAGAAGAAAAACAGGAAGGCAAGCAGCAACTGCAAAAAAACTTACAAGAAAGGAGAACCAGAAGACCAGATGATCTCTTACAGAGCAATATATCCGCCTTACTGTGGAAGCACGGATACTGTTCTATGCATTAAGAATAGAAAATCTCATTTCCTGGTATAAAACTGGACAGGCAACTGAGAGGTTTAAATCAACTTTCTTACTTTTGGGCCAGTTACTTCAAGTATTTAATTTTCTGCTCCTTGCAGAAAAGACTAAAGAAATGGTTGTCACAAAACCACTTTTAAAATCTTCCAAGATTAATTTGTGTAGACCAACCAGGAAAAGTAAAAAAAAAAAAACAAAAAAACCCAAACCTTTGCTAAAACTGAGTCCAGTACATTATCCATTTCCAAATGAACTAAACTTACCTCCTACAAATGCCCAGTTGATAAATTGAATGTAACAGAAACAGCATTCAATCTAATGAATGCTCTAATGTAAGAAACCCCACATTTTTTACCCTGCTTAACACTACTTACCCTGCTGAATCCAAGTTTCCATAGCTCATTCTTTAGTATCTCATCCAATTTTGTTAGCATCTTGTCTTGAAAATGCTCTTCCTCACTATCTTTACTGTTGTTTTCTTCAGTCTTTCTTTGCCAGCACACCATATCCAACAGAGAGCAAAAATGGCGTGGCAGAAGAATCGGCAAGAACTCCAGTATCATAGGAAAAGTCAGAGCTACCAGTGCTGCCTTTCCTGCAACTGTATGCACCATAAACCATGAAAGCTTTCAGCAATATATAAAGATATTTATAAAGACAATTTAAAAAGACTTCGGCTTTTATCCTTCTGCCTCCGCTACATCCAAAATATCCCAAATTTCTTTCACTTTCATATTCTTTGTAATCCTAAAGACTGTTTTCCTTGAACTGCCTTGGGGAAAAAATAATGTAAACAGATAACATAAAAACTGCAACTAAACATACTCATTTGGAAAGTACGTATTATACACTCAGTTTAAACTGTATACTGAATTTTGTCAGTTCAGAGCTCACCGCACCCGCTGCTTACCTAATTCTCAGACAAGATGTACAGAAGCTTAAAATCCAAAATAAGAGGCTTCTAGATCTATAGTATCATATGAGTACAGAAACTCAGGAAAACAGTGCTCTCCACTGGCTTTCTCAATGATCCCAAACTTAAGCTATCACTTTCCCCATTTTTATCAATCTTGGGACCTGCAAAAGGGAGATAATGCAACTGATGTGCTCTATATCTTGCTTTAAAAACCAAATTTCATAAGTGAAACAAATTTCAGAAGAAAGTGAGAAATTTTAGAAATTTATCTCTTGGAAAACAAACAAAAAAAGAATCTTTGCACGTTCAAAACCATTTGAATATACACTTCATATGAAGCCATGTCAGCTTTAACACAGTATCTAAGACAAAACTCATTGATTAACTTATAAAATCATTGAAACAGCACAGGATGTACCTACATGATTTTGAAACATAGAAGAAGATGTCATAATCCTTTGTGTCTCTATGTTTAATCCCTGTCTTCAAGTGTGAAACTTGGAAATCTTTTAGGGTTTTTTCAAGATCTCCAAAACTCAGCACAGACTCCACAGGAAGCCACCTAAAAAACTTTTCTTTAAAATACTCAGGAACAGCACATTCCTTAAGAAAGAGTGAAAAGACTTGTCGGTTGTTTTCTTCTATATCAGTCCGCAGAAAATAGGATGGATATCCTTGAGCAAAGTACTTCGACCCCAGTTTTTTAACTTTAACATTAACTCTCCACCAAGGGCCAACCAATGGAAAACGTCCAACTACTTCATACTCCTTTTTAGTGCTGTCTTCTTGTATAATAACTGAATTGTCAAAAAGAAAAATAAAACCATTGTAAATTAATAGTTATACAGATTAAAAATGTGGTTTGATTAAGAGAGTTTTGTTTCTTCAAAGCTTATTTTTGTCTTTTGTATAAGTTGCATAATAAAAGTAAAGCAGGAAGTTTCATGAACTTCCTGATGTCAGTCTTTGCAATAGGATTTAAAAACAAAAACGAAAGCAAAACCAACCTCGGAAACATGCACCAAAACTGCTTCTCCAAGAGTCTGAACTACAAAATTAAAAATGTGTATGAACATTTAGCCAATTAAACAAACTGGCATCTGATTTAAATATATAATAATGCTGTAATAAATATTACATCATTTATTCCAAGACAAGTTTGCAATGTGGTTTTAAACAGTTTTGCCACAAAATACTCCATCATAGCACCTACATTCTCCTCAGATACATTTGTATACCAAATACTTCCTGCAACTGACACTACAAAGATTATAAGTAATTAATATAAGTTCTTAACATTTCATATGATCTGGTTTGCCTCCTTTCCATTCTCTTTACCTCACAAAAATTAATACACCAACTTTCCCTCACAAAAATTAATACACCAATCCTTGATCCACAACAGCGGACCAAATGCTACAACCAGAACAAACTGCACTCCTATGTTTAGGACTCTTTCTCACAAAACCAGAACACCATCATCTCTTCGGTCTGCAACAACTTGTCCATTTGTTCTCCCCGTGTTACCTCACTGAATTATTTAACCAATTTTTGGATAAAACGTTCTTGCTATGCAGAAGTTGCTCCAAGGTCACCTGCTTTTCCGAGTACTAAACGCAAAGTCGGGAATCATTCATGTTCAGTACCAACACTCTTACATGTCATATAAGAAAAAAAAAAAAAAATGTGCTTTTTTTCCTGTGTGAAGATAACTTGAATGTTTTCTTACTGCTTCAGTGCTGTGGCCGTACATGAATGCAAACGACACTACCCTTCTACGACCTGTTTAAGATTTATCACCCACTCTGGATCATTCTCCCTTCACTCTTAATTCCCAGTAACCGGGGAAGGCGTGAGCTCCGATGTGATTTACTTCTAAAACTTTGTACATCAGCAGGTGACCTCCTCCCGGCCGCAGCGCGGGGTCCGCCCGGCACAGCACC
>NW_009938840.1:38292-83600 GCF_000696875.1 Nestor notabilis | reverse complement strand
ACACTCCAGTCACAGGAATCATCCCACCATGATCAAACACCCTCTCTTCCAACACACTCTAAGGCATCACAAGTTATATACTCTAAAGCCAAAACAAAGCTAAATACAGTAGTGCAATCTAAAATAATATAGCTGTTCTAGAAGTGAGCAGTAAGTATTATGAAAGTAAGGTGTCAAAAGACTATGATGCACTATCCTTCAAGCAAATCAAAAATTAATTTTTTAGAAATGAAAATACTGATGACTTACTTCAGTGTACTTTAAGGAGCAACTTAATGAAGAACTGTCAGTGGCTTCTCACACAGAAATATACACATAGTAGTTCTCCTCAGGACATGCAGTTAAGAAACTCAAAACCCATTTAGATAGATTCGTTTCTAATATATTGGTCCAGTTAATTATGATGTAAAACATTTGAAAAGGACAAAGGTAGAAGGTTTTATCTTTGTAGGCCACTATTAAGAGAATGAGATATACTCATATACTGCAGTGATGGATAGTTGAGATAAAAATTATATAGTAATACTATTGTATGTGTTCCAGAAGAAGCTATTTACAGGCACACATTTTAAAGTCAAGAGGGACCAGTAAGGTCAGAAGAAGACATCTGTTTTGATCTTCTCTGTAGAAAAACATGGATTTTCTGCCAGCAATTTCTGCTTCAAGCCTGGAATTCCTCTAGAGCAGCTCAGGTCATAAAAAATTTTCTTCCATTTTCTAGTAAAGTAAGTACAGAAAAATATGATAGTATGAACAATGACAATCCCTTTTCAGTATTTATGACTGAGATTATCTCCAAAAATGGCAACAGGTCCTGCTGCTGCTGTTCACTCTCTAGTCCCACATTTTGTCCCTTTTGCTTTGCATTGCTCTGCCCTTTGGAGTTTTGATTGAAATAAGGCTGAGAGCTTTGGCTTCCATTAGAATTTTTCTTGGAAGCTTTGACTTCAGACTTTAGTATCCTGGTTGCCTAATTAAGAAGTAACGTAATTATCAGAAATTATAAGAAAGTCACTTTCTAGACTTAGTTGTAAGATGTCACTAGGACTTAGGATGATGCCTTATATTGACATTAGGATCTAATGTAGGATGCCAAACTAAAAAGTGTCTTTTGTGGTTCTGTTTTTTTTGTATTCTCCATCCTCCACAGCCTATGTATTTATAACTATTTTTTACATAGTTCAGTAGGGAATATTTAGATGTGAACCATTTTCATACTGTACAAATTTAAAAGTTTTACGCCCCCAGTAATGCAGGTTAATTACACTCTTCCCTGTGCTAGAGGTCCTCATATTTTCTTTGATTCACTTGCAAAATCTTCCATTTTTCCCAAATTTTTGCTGAAATTCCCACGTTACAGGATTAGTATGTCTGGTGCACAGCTGGGGAGTAAGTTTGCAAGTGTACAAGAATGAGCAGACTTGCATCAGCAGGTCACTATTGAAACCCACCCACAAGGGCTGGCAGCAGAGATTGCCTCCTAAGAAGTTGTTTTGTTTTCCACTCAGTGAATATGCCACTAACTAATGGGAGAGAAATGCTGAGAATCATTCGGTTTTTCTGAGATTTTTCAGCCAAGTGAATTGTTTTGTTTGCCGGATTTATTATATTTTAATGGATAAAGTACTATTAATATTGCAGTCTGAGCAAGAAGTTAAGGCTGGAATAGTCAAACTGTTACTCATCTGATTGGAGTACCTCAGTTTTATATGATGGAACAAAATTAGGTGTTCTTTTTAGAGTGTGGATATATGTAACTCGTTTCAGTTCAAAGTGTAAGCAAGTAACACCAAACTTTGTGCCAATATATTATGCCCCTGCAGTCTCTGCAATAATCTTCCAAATAACTGTTCCTGTAAAATAGAAGTGTTTCTATTTTTATACATTCTAGCTATTTTGTCCAAGTCAAATATTAAAATGGACAATATGAAATTAGTGATTATTAGTTGGTCTCCAAAATAAAATGCATGTGGCATGAGGGAAGCGTTTGGGGCGCTTACAAATGTGTCATCAATGTCTAAATATCAGTTATTTGACATAATACCTAATATTTACTTCATTTTCTCCTTAGAAACTCCTTGGGAATGAAAGTATTTTTTCATTGTTCCTTCCTTGTTTAGACAATGACGCAGATCAAGGAGAAGTCATTCCAAAGGCAGGGTTAGAGCACCAGGCTACAACTAATCCTACAGCTGCTTCCCATAAGGGCTGGTACTCATCCACTGGTATCTCATGTAGTTGTGGCCAAATAGGTTCCTGCATGTTGAAATTGCCACAAAGAACATGGTACCTTTTCGCTGCCCATCCTACTATTTGCACAGTGACCCTGCATCACTGAAGGGTACTGTTAAGATTTGCTTGGATCTTCTTTTGCTCTGAAAGGTTGGGATGTCTCCACATATAAATATTGACAAATTTTTTAGCATCTTTCTAGTTTTTTTTCTTCCCTTTTTGCTTTCTTTCTTTCCTTTCTCTTCATCTAACCCTAGATGAATATTGCAAGTCATCACCTGGGAAAAGCTTTCCAAAGGAGGCCCATTCTGTATTTCACTCTGAAGCACAGCTCAAATGAGAACAGAGTTGTCAAGGTAAGGAATTTTCCTTGCCAGAGATGTTTATGGGGTTGCTCTGCCATGAAGTTATAGAACTTCACTCTTGAGTCTGAGATCTGCAACATTTTTGGAGAATCTTAATAGCATGGTGGTTTTGTGGGCTGAAAGCTGCCCAGTGTTACTGCTGGTTTGTTGATTAAGAGATTTATAGCTTAGAATTAGGAACAGTAATTAGATCCAGAAGCAAGTGTGGATACATCAGAATGTATACAGGCCTTGAGTAATGTGTTCCTAATACTCATATAAAATGTGATTCATGTGGCTTTTTTATTCTTCAGTAACAGTTAGAGACAGAGTAGGAATTACTCTAGGAAGCTCTTAGTCTGGGAGGACAAGGTTGTCTTTGGAGTAAGTATCACTCTGAAAACTTTCCAGCTTAAGCCTTTCATTAATTTCTCCATGTCATCTTAATATATTTGAACTCTCTAAAAAATCATGCTGCAAAAAGTTCTCCCCATGTGTAATTTTTCCTCAAGTGAAGTGCATACCTTTCAAATTATAAACTTCCTACTTGTCCTAGGAAAATCCTCACTGTATAAATAATTGAACTCATCTGCTGTGAACACAAGTATTCTTTCTCTAGCAGTCTAAAATATATGCCTAAAAACCTATCTTGTACTTAGTGCTTTAAATAGTAATTACTCCTGTGAAGTCACTGGAAGCCCTTAAAAGGATTTGACAGTTTCCCCACAATCTTTCAGTGAATGTAGTAGCTGGGCTGCACAGTGCTACATCCACTGATAATTCAGCAGCTGAGGAACTCGGCAAAGCCTGCTCCAAACTTCTCAGCTGTTGACAGGCTTGACTTGCTGAGAACACTGGTTAAATATAGCACAAGCGAGCTGAGCTCAACAAAGTCATTGCTGTAACACTGTGTGAAGAGACCAGAAGAGGGGAAATACAATCTGAGAACTAAACTGCCAAAGCCTAACACCACCTAGCAACAGTTGAAAAAACTTTTAAACAAAAGTCTGGGTGAGACACAGACAGAGTATACCTCCTACTTCTCCTGCCTGGAATTTCTGCGAGAAGCAACTCCGGTCTTCTGTTCTCTAACCCATTTCCTTCATTACTTTAGCTGCTGGTAGACCTACAAAAGTGGGAAAAGTTTCTCTCTTTGTGTTCTCCTGGGCTGGATCAGTCTGCTACTGTGGTAGTGCTGTGGGACGAGCTACTGTGATCTTGTGGTGTGAAGGATATTCCCAGGTTTGTGTTGCTGACAGGTAAGACTGAACTAACCACTCCAATGCATTCTTTTTAAAAGAAGTGATTTTTCTTTTCTAGTGACTATTGCATCTTTCCTTTTATGAACAATCTTCTGCATGATTTGGAAACACCAGTAGATAAAAGCTGGCATAACAGTTTTAGATTTTTATTTTAGATTTTCATTACAGAAAAACATTGCTTAAATAACTTTTGCAGTTCTTAGAACGAGCATAAATGCCTAGTAGTAAAATGAAAAAATGTGTATAGATTTTGACATGTATCTTGCTTATATCTGCTTACATGCTGACAGAAGACAAACCAACATTTAAGAATAGAATACATCTCATCCCTTACCAGTGATAGTCTAGCAGCTATTAAAAGTGACAGCCTGTGTGAGAAGTAACAGGAAATAGCCATTCACTAACTGAATTAACCGAATACTTTGTGACCCAGTACACTTATACTTTTTGTTTCCTTGCTAACTTTTAGCACACAAGCACACCTGGTGCCTTTCATACTATCCTTTTGACAACAGCTCCTGGTTCTTCCTCTTATATTTATTTACATAGAACGAATATGTATCTCTGCTCTATTGATTGGCTGTATAATGCAACTCTCCTGAATACCGACCTTATGTTTATTGTAGCCAAGCATGCTTGAGCTGGATCACTGTTGTTAAAGCATTTGTTTCTTTCAGCAAAATAAATGAGAAACCAGTGCTCAGATGTTTTACAGACAGCTGAATGGAAGCCTGTTTTTCTGTTGGAAGTGAATATCCAATATTCCCATAATGGTCATGTAATTTAAGGGAGGAATTGCTCAGTATGATTTGCTTTGTCTAAACTGACAAAAGCTGTTTGGTCAATTGAAGAATGAACCCCCCTCACTCCCCCTCCTGCCGCCGTCTTTTAAAGCCATTTTCTTCAAACAAAAGAAAACTAGTACGCACAAATCTTTAAAAGATGTACTGATTATGAATTCACATGCAATATAAATTCAGTTATGAAGGCAAAGATTTAAAGAATGCACTTAACGCATGCAAAAATCCTGTTCACAGATTTATGTAGTATTGTCTCGGGTGAAAGATATTTGTCCTAAAGAAGGAATGGATTGAGTGAGTCTATGCTGACTGTCTGTGGTGTTTGACACTTAGTCTGTGGACTCCAGGACTGCCTCAGGGAGATGAGAAGGTCTTACTTGCTAAATAATTCTAGTTTCATCCCTGCATACTATACAAATGACATCAATACCACATCTTAGCAGTTGCATGCTTACAGATTGGATGAAATTAAAATACTCTGAAGCAACTTTGACTTGGTGGCTAAGAATGTAACTGCCTGTGAAACAATGAGATTAATGGAGTATTAGGATGGAGGGAAATACTTAAAAGTAGAAATCATATAGTTTACATTTTATTTCATAGCAAGGGGCACACTACTTAAGCACTAAATAGGAATACTTTTTGGTGGCCATGATTTAATGTGATAATCATTACTGTGGAATTACTACACACTGTGGTATCCCAAATCTAAATCTCAAAAGGAAACTTTAGTATTACTTTTTAATATAGACATATCTGGAGAAAGTATTTTGTTTTGTTTTTAAGAAAGCTATATAGTGAGAACTAAAACTGAAACAATATGATTTGTACGGGTTTTGTTATCTTGACATTAATGTGAAAATTACCACTTATTCTTTTGATCAAGTTAATTGGCAAATAATAACCTTTGGAGAAAAGGCTAATTTGACCTTCTGAATGTGTAGGGATGACAAAACCTGGAAAATGCTATGCTAATTATCAACTGTTTTTTGCTTTTAGTTGTTGCTGAGCATAACGTATGATTTTATGATTTTACTTTTCTTGCATAATTTACTTTGAGCAAAGTTTTTAAAAGCAAAAGGTAAATTAGCCTGATAACTATCGAATGAAGTGATTTTTGAAGTCTGATAGCAACTTCCAACTCTAACACATGGAGTTGTGGGTTTACGTACATCTGTCTTCCTTTACACTTCAAAATGGAGGAGGAGGCTAAAATTACTCTTCTCAACAGGTGTCCACAAAGAGGCACTGGGATTTTCCAATCAAATCTGTGGAATATGTAACATGTCTATTCAACAGATGGTTTCATATTTGAAGAATAGCCAGCTATACTAATGACTCCAGTGAAACCAAGCTCAATTTGTATAAAATCAAAAAGTAATTTGGGTTTTGGCGATACACCCCATTGTAGAGATTTTCTTGGAAGACAAGTAGACATAGCATATCCATTTATTTTCCTCATTATATATTATTCTAATTTTATTTATATTCCCATAACTGTGGAATGAATGGTGCCTTTCATGCTGCTAAAGACTGTGTAATCCTTCCAGTCTGAATCCACTTCCAGATTCTGACTGTGGCTCATTGTTTCACTTTCATTGGGTCAATATTATAATTTAAGGCCTCTTCTAGCCAGTATACCCACAGCTAAAGTCACCATCTTAACTGTTTTGTTATCACTTCAGTCTTTCAATCTCATTATAGAACATGGTTCATTTTAACACCAAATTCAAAGATTTGAAATTAATCTTCAAAACTCATCTTCAAATCTGCCCTGATTTTGCCAAACTCCTCCTGCTCATATCTGGTAGAGTGATACCTTTGGCTCTAGTTTAAATGGTCCATCCTCTATGCTACTGGCTTTAGCAAGCTTGACATTGACCTGATAACATGAGTTTTCTATAGTGCCTCTCGCTGTAGCACCTGTCATGGAAAGCCTAAACTTGTCTACTAACAGAGCTATGTTGACCAAGGTAGGGCTCCTGAAGATACAGTTGTGCTCCTGGAAGCAGCTTATGGAGTAAGCATAATTACATTGGGAAATCTTTCTTTACTTCTACCTGTTTTGTTCCTCTGGGCTACAATTTCACCAGCGTAGCCATTTCCATACTGATGCAGGTGTATCAGTAAAACAACTCCTCATACAGGATCTTTCTGTTGGCACAGATTCAACACATTTTTAATTTAAGGCTCTGGGTAATCTCATCTAATGCAGTTGAAGTACCCACCAGACATAAATTAAGAATGTGTCTCAGATCTGTGCTGAGTCAGAGGCCAGGTTTATGCCACTGAATTCAGGGTGAGATTTCCTTTGAGTTTGATAAGATCAGGTCTTCAATAATTAACATATAAATTTACAGTCCCCTCCAGAGCATTTAACAAAATGCATCATCTGTATTGCTGTCCAAATAATTTTTTCCTAAGAGACATTTTACTCTTTCTCCAATTTCCTGTTTCTTCCTTTCTCAAAGCTTGTTATTACAGTTTGACATACTATTTTAATATATAAACTAAATTTGGGGGCAGGGATTTTGTAGTTCTACCTGTCTAAAATGCCATTTTGAGAAATAGAGCTATAAACTTTTTGAAGAAGCCAGATGAAATAAGACAAAGGAGAAGGAACTGCATATATTCATACTTCCTATTTCACAAAAAATATTTAGTATATAAAACCTAAGATAAGAACTGAAAGCTAAGAAGATAGAATAGTGTATGTAATAAAATAATGTTAATCTGTTATATGGAAAAGCTTAAATACTTCTTCACAAGAAGCATAAACACCTATACTTTTCAGTGTCATCTTACTCTTGTGCTTTTCATTTTTAGCCTTTTCACTTTTCATTTCTGAGTGTTTTCTACTGAAAGTTGTTTCCTAATTTTATACAGAATACTGGGGATTACTTGGAGAATACAGGCTTTTCTTGATATTGGAAGATATTGAATAACTGAGGAAACATTATTGCATAATGATTTAAAATTTCTTAACCTCTCTTTTTCTCCTTTAGTAGCTAATATTTGTACCAGGTTAGCGATACTAGGAAAATAAGGCATTTACGACACGGTCCTGTAGTTATTCTTTGAGGTACGTTATCCAAAGGACAGGAACAATTGTGCCTATTGCCTGTTCAGGAGAGACAGTAGGAGTCTCTAGTCATGTTGAAGATTGCATGGTGCTAATGCATTTGTGAAAATTGTGCCTTTCTGGATACTTGATTAGACTTTTCCTTTTATTTTGGGGTCTTCCACCTACCCCTCTAGCTTCTGCAGATAATCTGCATTTTCTGTATTACTTTTCATTCTTACCATCATAGCAAAATACATACTAATATCAATGCAAACACAAAGTCTTCCTAAATTGGGACAGCTTGGGTTTTGAAGTTTGTTTGGGTTTTTTTAATTCAAGATGGCTTTGCCCTATCATTCTCATTCTGCTTTGGCTGGACTGTATCACTATATTTCTAAATATTTTCGAGAGTAAAGCATGCAAATTCTAGCTCTAAAGGTGATATGTAAGATTACATAGATTGTGGTCTCCACCAAAATGCTTTGCACACTTCGCAAATACAGCGCAGGAGTCAATTCCTACAATTAAAAGCATATATCCTAAAAGCACAATTGCAGTTTTATTTTGAAATCATTGTTCTGTAAATACACAACTGTTAAAATATATGATTTATCTTGGGGTGTTTAGTGAGTAGTGTTCCAAGGCAATGAAATGGTATTGCTCCCCCCTCCAGTTAATAGAAAATTGCTATATGTGGTCTTATAAAACTGAGGAGAAAATTAAGAATTCCAACATCCGGTTCCTTAATTTTGCAGCTCTGTGAGAGCTGAAACTTAGTCAGAAATGTGCGTATGTATGTGCACGTGTGCGTGCCTTTTGTAAGAAGAGAAATGCTTTTTGGCATTACAGAATGTATTGCTGAAGGAGTGGGACAAACACATCTGAAGTACAGGGAAATAGGCTGGAGCTTGTACTTTTTCCCTTAAATGGGCAACCCATCTAGTTGCTGTTAGCTGACACAAGCAAAGGGGTGTGTGAATCTAGAAGACCGCTGTACATTGTCCAAATGTGTTTCATTTCAAAGCTGATAAAATGGCAATTAAAATCTTCATTATCTGTGATGTGGCCAGACTTGTTCACATCTAAACTGGTGGAGTTTCGGAACAAAAGAAAAAGCCTCAATGAATTTGCAATAAACTTTTTCATTTTTATTTGTATTCTTTAAGAGCTCTTTAATGCAGTAAGGGTTGCTTTCTTTGCTTTTCCTTTTTGGGGAAATGGTGTCAAAGAGTATAATGTTTTGTGATTTATGCTGTTCAAAAGTTTGTTCCAGTGCATATGTAAAAGTAATATTTTGGAAGTTAAATCCATTTTCTGTGTGAAGTCCACAGTATTTAGAGGGTTGTAGGCTTAGGTGGGGAGAGGTATCTAACTAACTAGTGTGTTGTAGTGTGGATAGCAAGAGCCATGGCTTCACTAACAAACTTTAAAAAAAAAAAGATAAAAAGTGGATTCTATTCTAATAAAAGGATTTATTTTAGAAACTGCTTTCAAGGCTGCTCCTATTAAAAAAAAAAAAAAAAGGTAATTGAAAATGAAAGCTTTTGTGTCCCTGGGACAAGAATTTTCATTAGAGTTTATCAGACTGCTTGCATTTTTCAGAAAATATAAAGCAAATGAACGCAACAGAAAGCAGGAGACTGCTAACATCAGTGTAATCGAACTGCTGCCAACTTGCCTTGTTTATCTAAGAGATCTCTGTGAAAATAAGGTCTTTCCCACACATGCATGAGTCATAGGATGTAATGGGGCTAAGCAGACTTGCTTCAGCTTTCTAATGCACACGTATCTAAACTAACCTGTTTTAGTGCCTGTTCCTGTAACTTAATGAGAACTAGCTTGACAACAGGAAGGGAGAAGTGGTGGTGAGTTCATGGTGCTATTTCAGTGCAATAACCTTAATGCTAAGGAAACGATGCAATTTCCATTTATTGGGAAAACTGCAGTTACTGTGACAACAAATACACACTAAAGAAAAGCATATACAATTTATTCTGAAGTTCAGATTTGTGAACGTGATAGGTAGGATATTCATAAAACCTCACACTGTCAAGTTATGTGACTCAGCATTCTTTCTTTAAAAATATATACTCCAGATTGTTGAAAAAATATCCCCTTAAAAGCCATAGGCAAGGATGTAAATGAAAGGGTGGCAAAGCACATGTGGTTAACTATGGCTGCTTCGGTGTAGAGCTGACTAATATTTCTTTATAAATTAGGCATATATTTCTCATGCTAAAGCTATTCAATTCCTGTGTCTGTCATTCATACTTATCCCCAAAATTTCACTTGTCCCAACATTTGTAATCACAAACCTCTTGGATCTAACTTTTAAAGTAAAGATGACAGTAGTTCTTCTGTAGTGTTTTATTTCGCCTACTTTTTTTCTTCTACAGGGACTTCTGTAATAAAAAGAAACATGAATGATATTCCAGTAGATAAGGATTTCAGTTCCTCAATCTGAAAAAATTCTTTAGAGGAAAAATAAACATTCCAATGTTTGACTCTGGGCAGGAGGGAATGATGCCATGCTAGATGTCCTCAACACGTCAAACATACCAGAGAACAAGATGTCCCTTCTGCATGGAGGGACACACATGGCAACAGCGCTCCTGAATTCCAGAGAAACCATGTTACGAGGCAGCTGGCTATGGCAACTACTGCCATTAGCCAGAAGCTAGAATCTAAGTCAAAAAAGGCATTACTTTGTAGGTGGAAGGAATTGACGGAAGTCATCTAGTCTCACTCAAAGAGGGCTAACTCCAAGATCTCATCAGGTTGCTCAGGGCTTTGATTACTTACAGTTATCTTGAGTATTTTTAATCCATAGTTATTCTAAGGTCTCACATTTTATTTGGACCACAAAGTTTTGAACATGGCTGGCTGAGGAATATTTTGCCAGTAATGATAATCACTGTATCGAAATCCATAAGCTGAATAGAAGTTGCCAGGAGCAACAGTTGATAGTAGTATAAATCACAGGCCTTTGGCACTTTCAAAATTGCAAAAGAAGCAATATTTTTAGGGGGGTTTTGTCCAATTTTATTATATTTGATGTGTTATATCCAAAATGAGCATAATAAGAACCAAAATTTTGTATGAAATTTTCTACCCCAGTTCACTCCAGCTTTTAGTATGCACACCTTCCTCCTCACTACCACATCGTGTTTGAAAGCCAAATATTTAGAATTAGGATGCCATTATCATAGAATCATAGAACCATAGAATGGTTTGGGTTGGAAAGGACCTTAAGATCATCTAGTTCCACCCCCTCCCGCCAAGAGCAGGAACACCTCGCACTAAATCATGTCGCCCAAGGCTCTGTCCATCCTGGCCTTGAACACTTCCAGAGATGGAGCATTCACAACTCCCTTGGGCAATCCATTCCAGTGCCTCACCACCCTCACTGTAAAGAACTTCTTCCTTAGATCTAATCTAAACTTCCCCTGTTTAAGTTTAAAGCCATTACCCCTTGTCCTACCACTACAGTCCCTAATGAAGAGTCCCTCCCCAGCACCCTTACAGGCCCCCTTCAGATATTAGAAGGCTGCTATGAGGTCTCCACGCAGCCTTCTCTTAAGGTGCTATCTCTTTGAAAAAGAATTCTGAAAATAAAAGGTTAAGTATATGCTATCTTTGTCTTTCTAGGCAGTCCAATAACCTGAAAGGCTAGCATTGAGATTGTAAGCAATAAGCAAATAAGGAAGGAAAACAGAGATGATGCTTTTGAGGAAGGAAACCCTGCAGACTGCTTCTACTGCTGAGTTCACTATTCTTACTGAGCATCTCTTCTCAATTGTATCCTAATCATGAACAGAGAATGATGCACATATGGCAAACTGGATTCCTAGATGGAGTTCTGGTTGAACCAACATGAGACTAGCTCTTTTGGTTTAGAAAAGCCCTTGGTTGTGCAAGCATCTAAATTTACGTGGTGGTGATTACTGTAGCACGAAACAAGGACAAGGTATTGGCCTTGTGGCACTCGAAGGAATGTGGCAGGCAGTCCTTCCATATATAATGTTTCATACTTATTAAGAATAACCACCGGAGGCAGGTATTCTTCTCTTTAGATAAATCAGAAAGTAATGTTCCTAAAACTGGATGCTGTAACTAAAATTTTGCCATCATCACAGAGATGAGTGGAAAAAGGCTGGGGAATTCTCACAGCAGGGGAGCACAGAAGTCTCAGATCCCATTGTACTTGGCTAGAGCAAATTCAGCATTTGCTGCAGAGAGGAACTTGAGGAGCTAATCGCTCGCACACATATAGGTTATAGGCCAGGAAGCTTAGTGTTTTAAAGCTAGGGACCTCTAAACCATGGGTTAACCAGATAACAGTATCTTTAACTATCCTGCCTTGAATCCATTCGTGCAGTGGTTTTCCCTCTTTCAGAGAGTATGTTCTTAAACCCCAAATTTTCTCACTTTCAGAGAGTATGTTCTTAAACCTCAAATTATTTTGGAACAGCTTTTTATTAGAAAGATGGAGGGAGTACTATGTAAGTACCTTCGATACAGAATTTTCTCTATTTGTAAATGGAAATACAAAACAGGATTGCTGTGGTACTTGGGGGCCCAAGAGGACCTGTTCAGAGCCCTCTCTGTGACAGTGACACAGCTGCCTGGCTCCAAGAAAACAATTTCCCTGCATTGATACTAGTTTCTAGCCCCTGTATCACTACTAGCCACACAACCTGTATCATCACAGGTCTCTGAGAACTGATGAAGTGCCAGAAATATATGTGATGTTAGCTATAGGCAGTGTAATGAATTTCTCCTTAGCTTAGATAGCACAAAGGAAACGTAGGAAAATATCAGAAATAAACTGAATAATCTGTGTAAGTGTTCAGTGAATACTCTGAACACAACAGTTTCTAAGTTTGTTAAGGAATAAGTAGGGCAGGAACAATTCTATGGGCTACTACTGTCAACTCAAAAAATCCCTCCAAGACAGCAAGTATATAAAAAAATGAGGCAAGCATAACTTCACACAAGGAAGGTTAATTTAGATGCCTCCAGCATTATTTGTATGAACAAAGACTAAATCACACTGCAGGGAATAGGCTGTAAGAGTGACAGAACATCTGACAGATTGCTTATTAATCAGGAACACTTTGCTAAATTCAGGTTCCCTCTCTGAAACATTCATGCCATATTTGAATTTTGTTGTTTATGCCTTTCAAATAATGTTACCTAAAACTGTGACGTGCTAGGTATCATACCAAGGGAGAGGAAGGCTGGTTAAATGACTGGCTTTCACAGTAGTGGCTCCTTGTACTACTCTCAGCAAGTTATTTACTTCTACACTTTTAATAACACCTGGGATGATACAAGAATAAATATAGTAGTGACTCTGACACCCTGAGATGTTGCAGTATTAAACATCATGTCAAAAGCTTTGAATAAGGAGACTTAAATAGCCCTCCTTGGAAACCAGATTCTGCTGGGAGAAGTAGGAATAGAAGTTAAATTAGTCTGAATGACAAGAATATGTATTTTTAGAGGAGCTCCCCAGGGGGAAGCATAGTTGTGCCCTCAGTTGTGGGTAGCAAGAAATCAGCTGTACTGGTAAAAGCACAGCAGAAAAAGGAAAGAGAAGGACCAGGGATGTGACCAGGAAGCTGCAAGAACAAAACTATACCAAAATAGAAACCAAACTAGTGTCAATACTAAGATATTTCAGGAAAAACAAGACCATTTCCTCCAGTTGAGTTGCACCAGAAGTAATTCATAGGGCTGAGTTCGTGCTGTCAGCTTGTGAGCTTGTTGTTATTTTGGGTGTGCCCAGGAGAAGCTGACTGGTACAAGGAGGAGGCAGCTGGGAATAGAAAACAGCTTGGAGGAAAAAGGACCATTGAGGGAAGGGGTGGGCAGGTGACTAATTTAGGTTACTGCCCAAATTAGCCTGTTATGGGACACCCCTGGAGCCACTGTGGGGCTGAGGGAAGGCTACATCAACTCCACAAGCTGGCTGGGGGAAGACAGGGCACCTGGAAAACAGAAATGTCCTGCAGTGCTGCCTGTCTCCTGCAGGCTCGGCAAGTAACCAGGGTCTCCAGTCCTGCCCACTTTGTTAAAGCTGTGGCAGCAACTCAGGTTGCTCTTGGCAACTGAGAGTTTTGAAAAGGTCTTACGCTAGGGAATTGGGTTGCCATTGCATGAGTCTCAGCTTT
Organism: Nestor notabilis; assembly: GCF_000696875.1. Classification (NCBI taxonomy): domain Eukaryota; kingdom Metazoa; phylum Chordata; class Aves; order Psittaciformes; family Psittacidae; genus Nestor; species Nestor notabilis. The sequence continues at coordinate 69,722 of NW_009938840.1, read as the reverse complement.
AATTAAGAACAGAGAAAATCATTAAAAAGCACTCCCGATGGCTTCAGGAGGATTGACATCTATGAGCTCTAGATGATGTGGTGCCATGATGTGAGGCTTTCAAATCCCCTGACATGCAACTTTGGAAGATTATCTCAAGATTTTGAATGTATGTGATTTGCAATACCAGTAGACAGAAGGGATGGTGAGTCTGAGAGCAAGGCAGAGTCCCATGCTCACAAATACGCCACAGCACAGAAGAGGCAGGACAAGGCTTGCAGCCACAGCTGCTGAAACACCTCTGAGGGCAGTACAGGTCTGCTACACCATGCCTTGCCACGGTGCAACTGCAGTGGCAGTGAAGGCAGGTCCAAGGCTAGTCCAGATCAAAGTAGGAGGTCTGGAAATTATTTCTTGGTTTACTTGAAAGCGTTTCCAGGGGGGAAAAGAATAGGGTAATAAATGACCCTTCCTTGCATTTTGTGAAGGGGAGGTCAGGTCTTCATTGCGAGAGCTTCCCCTGATAAAATGTGTGAAATGTGGAAGTCCAAGCAGCAGCTCACACACGTGGACAAAACTCTGCATGTCCTGCTCTGCTGAGAGATGCACTGAAAGCTGTAGTCCTCCCCTGGGGCACAATGTGGGGAATGGTTGAGGGAAGGTAGGGAAAACAAACCTACCAAAAAAGGGTAGGGGAGAGTGAAAAATGAAAGTGTCTTGCAGTGGATATGTTAAGCTGCAATAAAGGTGGGTGGAGAAGAAACCAGTGGCACGCTTTTGCGTGGTCCCAACCAGCTTTAGGAAACCAGTTAATATCACTTGAAAAATAGGGGCCCACAGTAAGAACATTTTGAAGTCTTAAAAACTGTTAGAGAGTTGCATATGTACCATAGTTCTGTACTGAAAGAGCAGCATTTCAGCAACTGATTTAGCATTGTGGAGAGTGGAGCACCCATTCTCTTACACAGTGATGCCATTCTTTTGCAGCATCTTATTTTAATTTAATTTTTTTATTTCTTTTTTTTTTTTTTAAGAGTGAGTGGACAAAGTTAAACTCTCGGGGGTTTGGACCTGCTGTCTCTAGGCTGAACTTAGTATCTAATCTCTAAGCTCCCCTGAACAGCTTACTTCATTCTTGTTTTCCTGGTGTGAAAACAAGGGAGTCTGAGAAACAGACAGCTAATAACTGCATTTCAGTTGCATTTGGTTGCCTCTTGAATAAGGCAGCTTGAAATGCTTGAAAACAGCTCAGTGTTTCTCCCCCAGAGGATACATATACATCACATCTCTGATGTGCCTAAGCTCCCTTGGCCTCTGTCCAGGAACATCCAGATTTCCTGACTCATGGCAATGTACCCTGTCTGATTGTACTTCATTAGCAGCAGCTCAAAAATCAGAACAGTATTCTGCTATTGCATAAGTTTTTCCAAGCAGTAAACAATAACACCCTGCCACAAGCTTTATTACATTTATCTTGGAATTCAAGATCCAAAAGAGACTGCTGCTTATTCTTTTCCTTAATGGCAACCCAAAAAGACTGCAAGATATTATTCTTTAATAAATATTTTCCAGATAGTTTAGTATCTTATTAACTCAATGTTCTTTTGAAAAGGAAGAATAAAAACTACAGAAGCAATAATAAACCAGTAATTTTTCATCCAGCTGAGAAACATGGTTAGGATTTTTTATTATCATACCAATTTTTTTGTTATATCAGCACTTATACACTAAATGGGTGAAATTTTAAATTTAAGACTTCAGAAACTCAAAGTAGTAGGAAAAGTTACATTTCATAGGAGTAGTGCCATACCTTTCAGTAAGTGCTATTCTAAATAGCTTTTCTTTACTTGCATCTCAAGCATTTGTTTAAACCATTTTAAAAGCAGTAGCATTATCAACTGGCTCAAAGCAAGTTTGAAAATAAACAGCCCATGACTATTACTGGGGTTCATTAAAAGAAAACTCAGTCTGACTCTAAAATCTATTTGGAGCCTCAACTGCTCCACTCCCCTGCTTGTGGCATGATGCAGCTGCTCTTTCTTTAATATTTTTGCTGACAGCTACAGCTGACAGATAACATTTCAGTTCACCCCAGCATCAACCCTATCTCAAGGCTCCCTTACTTAGATTGCAAATGCTGCCTTCCTCATGGCTTTACCTGCATCACAGTGCAACTCTGTAACTATGCAATTGTTCATACTGGCCACTTGTAATGGAGCGGCAGAAATAGGGCTGCAAGTCAGGTCATGTGTTGGGGGAGCACACCAGCCATCTCACAGTTGCTAATGGTGCAACAACAGCTCCTCATTTTTCCCTTATCTCCTCTCCCACGCTCTAAGAAAAGAGGCACCTGAATCTGGGAATAAAAATAATATTGCATATATAGCTATGAAATATGTTGATTGATATTTTACATCAGTTATCACCTTATACCTTTGATTTAGTTATATTTGTTACCTTGGTCAATATATATTAAAAAAAAAATACTTTATCCATCTTATTGTATGATCCCCTAGCAAACAGACTTTGATTTCTTCATTCATAAATTTTTCTTGTAATAATCAATCACTCAGTAGTACTCGTATGGTTCACCCACAAAAGGAAATTTTCACAAAAGCAGCACCAGAGAGAAAACAAAAACACTTAGAGTGCTCCCAGTTCTGCCCCTGAACCTCTGAAACTTGAGGAGAAAAGAAGGTGGAGAAGAGGTTTCAGAAGCGGCCAGCATGTAAGAGAGAGACCCAAAATAAAATTGGGAAGAAGTCATTGCTCGGTCCTTCAAAGGAATTCCCAGGAAAATTAATTATCCTTAAGACTGTGCCTGTATATGTACTTTTTTGATTGATGGCTGAATCTAAAAAAAATTAAAACAAAGAAATGCTTTGCTATATTTTTTCAGGATTTGCAGTAAGGCATATTAGTTTTTGATTGGAGTAAATATTTTACCGACTGCAAAATACTGTTTTTATTATGGGGCTCTTCTAGCAAAATTTAAATTACAGCAAGACAAATGTGAGTTTGGAACGATGAAAAAGAACCAAAACCACCCAGAAAGGAAAAGCTTAAAGTACTTTATTGATACAATATAGGGATTAAAGCACAGTCTTCCACCTCCCAGGAAGATACTTTAAATATGAGGTATTCTTAGGTGACTGCTTTACTCTTTTCAGAAAAGAAAAAAAAGGTCTACTTTGTATGAAATGCCTTAAATATTCGCTGGAGCAAGAGCTGACGCTTGGAAAGACCTGAAGTTACATGCAAAGACATAGACTTGTTACTTCCTGTGCCCCAAAATTCACTCATTTTTATTCAAATACCCATTTTGAATCACACAGACAATTTGACTAACTTTTTTTTTTTTTTTTTAATAGTAAGATCTTACAACACTACTGGGCTTTGACAGGCAACTGGGACATGTGGAAAAAAGAGGGCAGAGAAACCATTTTCTCATCACTTTTCTGCTTCACTCTGATAGCACTTCTGACTTCCTGTGATCTTAGTGTGAGGAAAAAATATCCAAAATGGCAAAAGGAACTGTTTCTGCAGTTCATACATGCCATTTTCATTTTTTGTTTCTCTGAAACCTTACACAGAATTTGACCCAAATCTGGTTCAGGGTACTCAAACCCCTGCTTTTAGGTGGGATTCATTGTTTACTGAAATGAATTGCCAGCACAATTTCAGATGCAGGCTCTAATCAGACTGTTCTGCTTCCAGTCCCCCTGCAGTGGGAATACCCAAGGGACAAAACCTTGGCAGCAGGATGGATGTCTAACTGTAACACCAGGGGCTAAGTGAGAAAATCCTTGAGCCTTTAGAGATAGTGTGCAGGTGTCCCAGCCTTTCTCTAGGACACAAGAACTGATTTAGTGCTGGAGAATATTTGTATTAACCTCATCTTCCCATCTCTCTGCATAGAGAGAACCTAATCAAGCACAAAGCCATTACTGAAAAAAAAACCCTGCAAGTACAAATAAATAATATGATGTTACTGTATTATGAAGAAAGCAATGAACCTAGGTTTTCTGTGAGTCCAATGATAATACTAGATTATGTAGCCCCTGACAGTTTACAAAATACTTTGTGTATGTACTGTTGTATTTTAATTCTGTATTATTTTGTCTTAAGCCCTCCACTGGTTTGTTTGGTACACCAGCCACTTGCACTGGCTTCTCAAGGATGGCAAAAACTTTGCAATTCTGTCATGCCATTCAGTGAAATCATCTGGAGTCTGCCTCTGAGGAGTAGCATTTCATCTGTATAACCTAAAATCAAAACAGTTTCTTTATGGAAGCAAGCCTGCCTTAAACAGCTTGCATTTAAACTTGATTGTAGTTAATAGGTCAAAATTCCCAAGGACATCACAGAAGAGTCTGGCAGAGTGTCAGAGAGGTTCGTCTTAAAAATGCTGTCATAGAGCACTGCAGGCAGGAAAACATAAATTGCAGACATTATGTTATTTTTATACGTTTTCAGAGTGCTGCCAAAATAGGATATCTGCAGAGCAAATAAAGGAAAAAAAATAACAAGTTTGGCTGCAACTATTATAAGGAGTATTTAGAAATTTCTTAGGGCATCTTTGAGAATGTGCTGTGTATGTCAGTTCACCGATCATGACCATGTCTTTTTTTCATATACTTTCTAAGAAAACATGAAATCCACTGAGAATAAGATAGTGAGAGTTTCCTTTACTAACAAAAATATATTAATTTATTTCATTAAACCTCTGGTTTTATTTTTAGCATCTTTAAAAATGTTTCTTTTTGAACACAGAAGGGAGGGAATGGGCTTGCTGATAAGTGGTCTTATCAACATAGGTACATGCTGAGTCTCATCTGTTTAATTCTTAGAAAAAGAAGTAGTTTATCTAAGTCAACTACTTCAGTAGCTTTCTCTTAAATTTTGTGAGTCTTTGCTGAAAGTCATGAGAAAACTGGGAAAAATTAAGAGGTTGTATCCAGATACTTTTGTGAGGTTGACACAGATTTCTCTGTCTAGAAAATAATCTGACACTCTGTTAATAGAGGCATTTGAAGGGTTTCTGTTAATCTCAAGTTTTGTCATTGTGTTAGCAAAATTTAGCTAATCAACTATGAATTAGCAATAGATGAAAATGGGAAGTATAAATGTGAGCAGATATTAAATGCTATATTAAAAGTATGCCAGTTGACTTACAAATGTAATGTTAAATTGGTACATAAAAGAGAAGACATACTACAGAGCAAGCTGATAACAAGACCTCTATGTAATTTTGCCTGACATTTTTCATTAAAAAGTCTAGTCTGCATGAAGCCCAGTTGTTTACAGCTTTGCCAAACTTCAGTTGTTCAGGCTGGGTATCTGGCTGAGTCTGAATTGTTTTTGTAAGTTTTAGCTAGAATGCTTTGAGCATTTCCAAGAAAGATGAGAGAAAACTGTTGTTTGTCCATGTAATAACAATCGCATAACCAGTTTGCTGAAGATCTTAAATATCTCCATGTTCCAGAGTGATCTACTGAAATTCAGCCAGAAAATTGTTCTGTGGCAGTAAATTGACTTTTGCCATCCCCGTGAAAATTATGCCAGGCTAAGAGCCACTGGAAAAAGCATTTCACCAAGTGTACCTGGTAGAGATTTGTAGCTAACTTGGCAGAATAGCCCACATATGCTGATGCTGTCCCATTTCCTCACATCTCATGCATTTGCAGCTAGCTTATGTACATGCCGTTTCCGAAGAGCACTTCTGTCTCAGGGTTACAGGGTCAAGCAATACTCTTCGCACAGTTACTTCTCCATCTGATGCTGCAGTACTACAGCATAGGAAATGAGGTGAAGGCTCTTGTTTTTTCTGTTTCAACAATACTTCTTTGACAAAGCCCATGCCACAGTGGGAAAAAATGTGTGGACAGCATGATTGTTCTTGCTGCTAGGAAGGGACACTGGAAAGGAATAGCACTATCACAAGCCATTGTATGAAACCTTTGTACCTGTCAGTTAGGATCTCTTTGCCAGTGATACATATTGTCAATCACCTTATGCCATGGGATTATCCTCTTCAGGAAGGCAGAGGATAATCAGCAGTCACACTTGGCCAGTGTAAGTATGCTTTTATTGGGAATTTATCTGGATCTTCAACTGATTCATTTGGAATCAGAATTATCTCATTTGATGTCTCTCTGTGGTTCAAGATTTCTGTCCTGTTTGGCATTCACCATTGCCTGCCAGGTGAGCTGGACTTCTCTTTGGGTCCCAGTGTTCTTCCAGCTGTGGGTTTTGGAAGTGATCATCTCTGATCCTTCTCTAACAGCTATAACAGTGCAGAGTCCAACCTCGCCCGTCTGCATGGCACTACATTTTCCTGCAAAGCTGTCTTCTTAGTTCTTCCCTTTGGATTTGAACACAGGACAGGCTCCTGAGGCAATTTGCTCAACCTGCTTTACTTTTGTAGAAACAGCTATGGTAGTTGCTATACTCATATTTTTACCGTGCTCACTGTTCCTGATCTCTCTGCTGCCCTCCTCCTCAGGAATTCCTTCCATACGACTGTGCCATCTGTCTGAGTACTTCTCATTTGCTTGCACTCCTCTCAAAAATCAGTGCTTTGCAGTTCTGCTGTGGTTCGGTAGAGTTAACAATATGTGTTTCTGCTTCTCACAGTTTTATCCTTGTTTGAAAGCAATGTGGTAACACCCACACAGAAAGTGTTAAAAAACTATGGATGCTACTTTGGCTATGTCTGTTTTGAGGAAATTAGACAATGCCAATGCTGATTCTCTGAGCCTCTCTCCAGTTGTCACAAGCTGGTCATACCTACATTATTGAACTTCCTTAGCCTTCAAACCAGGTTGGCTGTGTCCAGGCTACCACCCTCTGGCTAGGCTGGTCACCAGCCAGGATTAATTCCTGAACCATTCCTGGAAGACCTCTTGTTAGTCCGTACCAAAATTTTGACAAAGTCCTGGCACTGTTTACTAGTTTAGACATAATGCTCATGTTATTCTCATCTGAACACATCAAATGCCTGGGATCATCTGAACAATCACATAAAACCCTTTCTGTACTATAAAGATATATTTTATTATTATTGAATCAGACTTCTCTAACATTACAGATAGAGTGACTGCTTTCCAAGCATATTTTGAACTTCCAATGCTGGAAAATTCTAGCACTGAAAAAAATTTGTGACACATGTTTAAACTGATTTTTTTGAGTTGATTATTTAGGCATTATTTTTGTATCTATCTCCTCTGCATCCACCTTTGTTTGCTTTCTACTGTTCTGCTTCAAATGTCTGTTTCCTTGTTCTCTTTTCATTAGATAATTAAAAAAACCCAAACAGACAATTTTAATAGAGCTTGGGGACCAATGTTTCCACCTGAACTATTGTAGTTAATGAGGACAGCAGACAATACTTTGGTCAGATGAGTCAAAACTAACAATGCTTCACTGGGTCTTCTTAGTTCCTCATGGGCAAACAGTGCTTAGAGCTACAGGCACAATTGTGCACAGGATTTACAGGACTATCTCCTTTTCAAAAGGAAATATGTGAGCAAGGAAAAAAATACCAGGAAAAAAAAGCTTGTTTTAACCATATGTGGTTTTGGAGGACTGTCTTTTATTGAACAGCAGTTCAATGAATAACATAAAAAAACTCATATAGGCAATTGTAAACTCTGTCAGAGAAGAGAATAATAAGGATTTCTTGATGCATCAATGACTAAACTGTAAACAGACAACCAACAAACCAACCAGAAACTCAAATAACCACTTTGAACCTTTGGCTTCAGCAGAATGGAGCACAACTTTCACGTAGTGGGATCATTAGGGTGTGCAGAGCTTTCTACACTGTTCGATGGAGAAGCAGAGCATTGTGGTTTGCAGCAACTCTTAAGGATTTGATGCCAGCTGAATCTCTCAGTCCCCCCTCTCCTATGAAAGGACAGTGGTGGTGCCTTAAAGCCCCAGGAATTTTTCCTCCTGTCAGTGAAGCAGAACCTCAGAAGCAACTCCATCTAAAAGTGATAACATGAAGTAGAGAAGAACATCCCTCTTCTTGCATTATTTTCTAATGCCCATGCACAATGCATGTTTTGTTAAAATTATAAATTATCACTATTATAAAGCAAACCAAAAGGACTTTTACCTGCCAACATCCCTGTTCAAAACCTTCTCCAAGAGCTGATGAAATCATCTGACATAAAGCAGAGCAGGGGCTGCATTCTTTACAGAGCCTTAAGTGATGCATATTTTACCATCTCATCTTATCCATTAGAAAGGGATTCTTAGACAAAATGGCTAAGTAAAAGAAGAGATCATTTTAAAAATATGCTTATGTGGAATTTTATTTGTGACATGCATCATAAACATTACTAATGATTTCAGATATCAGACTATTCTGGAGTTAAGAAGCAATTCAATACACTTTCAAACTGTAGCTCTGAAAACATAATTTATGTTTCCAGTATTCTTATCTTAAATAGTCTTCCTGGCTTAGAAAAAAAATTGGATAGAGATTGTTTGAAAACTTAAAACTCCAGCACTATGAAAAGTTTCTGAGGCACAACTGTTACATCAATAAGCATAAATCTCTCAATATAAGTAAGATGAAGATACTTGCTTTTCAAGATATTCACCTTTAATTTTAGGTGCTTGAGACATTACTGAAAGCTGAAAAACATTACTGAGGAGAGTGCTGTGACATCTAAGCCATGGCATGCAACTCATTCACATACCCACTGACAAACAACATGCTCTGCCCTTCTTTCTGTCCATGAGAAGAGTCGATTTTGGATTTAATTTAAGAGTGAGGCAAGTGCTTTTGCAATAACATTTTGCAGTTCCCTGCTGCTCTGTTCCTATTTGCAGGCCCATTAAATACTGTTTTGCAAGAAAAGCTTTCTTACGCGAACTGCTCAATAATGACAAATTTTTCTTGTTTAAGACTAACATAAGCCAGTTCTAGAGGACCTTCTGGGAGATATACTTCAGCTGAGGATACAGTTAGCTTGTGTTGTCGCAGGGTATGAATTACAGTTTTTCTTCTAAAAATAGAAGTCTTTTGCATTCAGACGATAAAGTAAGTATAACATTTACATTTAAAACAATTCAATAAAAGCATTCTCAGTGAGATAACAATATGTTTTTCATGTCAGAACTACAGTGGGATAAAGAAGCCTGCTTTCAAGGGCCCCTGCCAAGCCATGGTAATTTAAAATAGGTGAGCATCAAGTCCTTCAGTTTCTATGTCCTGTCATAAGCAGTTGGATGAAAAGAGAGAAGTTAGCAATAAGAAATTAGTAGTATGCCACTGACTAGTTTTCCCAAGGTGAGGTTTAAGCCTTGCACTCTCTCTGTGCCAAGCCCCGCAATTCAGTCAGCTGCAGGGAACTCCACAGCATACTTGTGGCAGCTGGGGACTGCATTTGTGCTCTGCCCCAGGCATGCAAGCAAAACAATCAACACACAAACCAGTGTCCAAAAGCAGCTAGCAGGAGAGAGCAAGTGCAGGGCAAGGATTTGAAACTTCCCCTGAGAACAATCCCTCCCTCCAGCTATTTTCAGTGCAAGAGATGGCCTGAACCTGATGTGGGTTATTTGGTTATCAACCATAAGCATTTCTTCCAAGTATCTCTACTGTTTCCCTCCAAGCCATGTTAAATTCTGCATCCATGGACAAGGCAGATCTGCCATAGTTCTACAGATCTGCTGTTCAGTGTGTGAAGAACCAGCCTGCTCTGTTGGTGGAGACTGCTTCAAAGCCCATGTAAAGCAAGAGTAACCACCTAAAGAGAGCAAGTGCCAGGACATGACAGTAGTGTAGACAAGTATTCTACTAGAACTCCATGGGTTTGGAAGATGTCAGTCACCCACCTTTTCCTAGGCTTCCTTCCCAGACACAGCCTGGATGGGAGGCAGTCAACACAGGAGCCCTGCTGAGTCTAGCTCCCCGAGCTGCAGACAAGCAAGGAAAGGTGAAGGCAAATGCTCTCTGCTGCCAAGAGACACAGAGATGATTTGATAACTGTGTGATTCTTGAGAGCAGGTTTGTCTCTCACAGCAAATGAATAAAAAGCCTGCATATGAAGTTGTTGCCCAGGGTCTAGATTTAGAATTAGTACTCTAATCTTTCCAATGATCCCTAGACTGTTTCTCCCTAATATTTCAGAGGAGCACAGAAACCAGAAGTCCTTAGGGAGGCTGTACTACACTTATACCAGTCATGACAGAGACTTAAAACCTACAGTGCTGGAGATTCCTTAGTGAAGCTCTCTCTTGTATCTGATAAACAAACTTGAACAAAATAATGTGGCTCATTAGGATTTTCTTAGAATTACTGTTGTGTAAATTCAGAATCTAGTGTCAGAAAGTATATAACTTTTCATTTTAATATGGAACAAGTTTTCTCTTAAAAATACTGAGGACATTTCCCCACATGTATGAAAAATGTTTCAGAACATCAGCCTTCTGAAAACTCGTCAGTCTCCAATTATTCATGACCAATTTGTGTCTGAAAGAGTTCAGAATGTGGACAGTTTCTGTTCAAATCAAGGACTATTTTTGCTGGAGACAAAACCAGCAGTTTAAGGTGGAAACAAGACTGTTTTGATGTATACATCACGTAGAGTGCTGAGGTAAGGATTCTGACTGAATCCTTAAAAATATGAAATTGTGTCATGGTTTAACCCCAGGCGGCAGCTAAGCCCCACGCAACCTTTTGCTTACTTTACCCTCCATGTGAGGGAGAATCAGAAGAGTAGAAGTAAGAAAACTCATGGGTTGGGATAAAGACAGTTGTATAGGTAAAGAAAAAGCTGCACACACAAGCAAAGCAAAATAAGGAATTCATTTACCACTTCCCACGGGCAGGCAGGTGTTCAGCCATCTCCAGGAAAGCAAGGCTCCATCACGTGTCATGGTTACTTGGGAAGACAAACACCATCACTCCAAATGTCTCCCCCTTCCTTCTTCTTCCCCCAGTGTTATATGCCGAGCATGACACTGTATGGTCTGGAATATGCCTTGAGTCAGCTGGGGTGAGCTGTCCTGGCTGTGTCCCCTCCCAGCTTCATGTGCACCCCCAGACTACTTGCTGGTGGGGTGGTGTGAAAAGCAGAAAAGGCCTTGACTCTGTGTAAGCTCTTTTCAGCCATAACTAAAACACCCCTGAGCTATCAACACTGTTTCCAGCACAAATCCAAAACACTGACCCACAGTAGCTACTATGATGAAGATTAGCTACCCGAGCCAAAACCAGCACAAATGAGAATAGTAACAGAGGCTATGATGAAAATCACTAGCATCGTCAGAGTAAAAAGTGAAACTGTGATTGCTTAGTTGAGAGACAAAAGTGTAAAGGACGCATGAAGGAAGGATGTTGAATAAGAAGAGTCTAGGGAAGATGGATGTTTGCTCCTTCCCAGTGCATGAGTGAATGTGCATAAAGTAAAAGGAAAAGGCAACAACATCAAAATGAAAAAATACAAGCAAAGCTATGTAGACAAACACATATGTAAATGAGTTCTTGATTTTCAACATGTTTCATTAAAGCCAGAAGCTTAGCATGCTGTCAGAAGTATTTTTATTTAAGGTGGGAAAAGGCATTAGAAGCCAGTAATTCAGTCCTAACCCATTCATTAACTGATGACAATGGAGTGGTGTTTTCCATTCTACTAGATCCTTTCTTCCTGCTGCAATTAGCAATGTTCACAAGAAACTGGTGAGAGTTTTAACTTCACTGGCTAAGAAAGCTGAGTGCTAATAACAAACCCAGCAAAACTGGTATTACATTTATGAAGCCAGTTTAGGTGGGAGCAAAATGAATCAGATTGAAATACTGTTAATTGCCATAAGTTATAATCTTATAGGAGTATTTTGGGCATCTTCATAGTAAAATTTGCCTTCTGTATGCTAGGACACTTTATATGAAGGTTCTGTGCTGGTATTTCTGTCACGATTTCAAATAGGAGCTACAGAAAAGTGAAAATATGTGTAGTTCCATCATGGCCATAGTTTTATCCCATTCGGGCAGGGGGTCTCTGTGTGTGTATGTGTATGTGTATGTGTATGTGTATGTGTATGCATTCATAAATAAATACTTTTTATAAATGATGGATTTTTATGTAAATACTCAAGTGCTTTTGGTGAAAGTAGGGTTTTTGCCAAACTTTTCTTTTACCCAAGAAGTTTTCTGCTTTGTAGAAGTTCATGGGTTTCTACTTCAAGCTCAGCATAAGCAATCTTTTAAGCATGAAAAACATGAAGTTCTATTAAGTATGTCCAACACCATATGGCTCTATTTTTAACAAAAAGTCTTTCCTCTCATGTGTAGAACCCATGCTATGACCAAAGTAAATGAGAAACAATCATAATTCTGTTCCTTTGGCTATATCTTTTGGATATCCTCCAACATAATGTGCATTAGCACAAAAATGTACTTGTCCTTAATTAATTTATAGCTTAGAGCAGAATACCATAAATAACAGTTGAACTTCAGCTGCAAAGGTTTTAAAGTTCTGGATAAAATATTGTAAAAAATTTGTAATAAACCTTAAACAGTGCTAGAGGACAAATAGAACTAATTATCAGTAATCTTAGGAATTTCAGTCATGGACAACTGAATGTAAAAGATGCTTATTTTGTAATACATTTGGGTTATATTGAATTTATTGTCATTGTGGGAGAGAAAATTATTAAATTTTTACCACTACCCTGAACAAATACACTCACTAAACTGAACTATTTGGTTGGGGGTTTTGATTGGTTTTGTTTTGTTTTTAAATAGCTTGAAGCATATAAAGCATATTGGCATATCTTATTCTGGATGAAGGTTACAGAATCTACATGATACACTGTAGCTTTATACAGGAATACAGGACTGGAATGGATCATCAGTTCGATTGTCTTAATATTGCAAGAATCTCATTTTATAATCCCCTTCATAAACTTATCAAGTTCCACTAGTGGAGTTAGGAACTTTTACTGCTGTTACTCCAACTGGAAAATTGTTCCCAAATCTCATTGCTCCAAGTGAGAACTTGTTTCTGGTTTCTAGCTTAGATTAAATTCTGGTCTATCTGTGCCGATGGGTTCCCTTGCCAACATTGTCATTTAGTTTAAGTGGCTCTCCCATCTCTGATGTTTGCCTCCATGACATATTTATAGACAGCAACTGGATCCCTTAACAGCCTTATTTTGCTAAGCTAGACAAGCCAAGCTCTTCATTCTGCCTTCTCATATGATAGGTTCTCTATTCCCCTGATCATCCTAGAAGTCCATCTTTGTACCTGAACAAGTCTGAGGTAATGTGCTACAAATGACAATGTACAACAGTCTTGTATAATAGCATAATAAAAGAAACTGTAGCAAACAGAGTAATAATTTCAGGCTTGCAAGGATATGCTGTGCCAAATACTTAAGAGGTTGAGTAAAGGTTTTGAAATCTTCTAAGGCGATCTTTATTAGAAATAATGAGGTTTTTTCGAAGTTGTTGATTGAAACTGCAGTATGAAAGGGTTTAGGGTTTTAATCAAAAGCTGGGACATCAAAGAAATTATGATTTGGTTGAGACCTTCAGCCAGCATACTATGCAGTTGATTAGATTTGTGACAGTAATAATCAAATAAATGGGGCTGGCAATTTGAAAGTTTGTTTAACAATGACAGAAAATTCCTATGAACAGTATAGTATGTGATGAGTCTTTCCTGGAGAAGCCACAGTTGTGTTCAAATAGAATCATAGATTCATAGAATGGGTTGGGTTTGAAAGGACCTTAAGATCGTCTAGTGTTGTCTTTGTATTTCAACAGCAGAGTTCAGGGGGTTGGTTCCCTGGCTTTGCAGAATGCTCCTGTCAGTGCGAGCCACTGGAAAGCAGAAGAAACTGGGGGACAACCAATCCCACTGCCTCCTAGGACCAGCGAGAAAAGGATATTTGGTCAAATCCAGTATCTTCTGGTCTCCTATGCCATAGCTTTTTGGAGAACTCCAGGAAACTCTTAACTTCCAGCTGTTAAGACTATGACAGAAGTCTTTTGGGGGCTGTTTGATTTCTAAACCTTACTGAGTAGACAGTATAATCAAGTTTCCAGGGGAGCTTCATACAAAAACTTTTTTCCAGTCATGCTGAGCCTGCATCCCAGCGCTTGGAGTCATGATCACTGGAGTGTAGGATGCTTTTGTTAGTGTGGAGGAGAGACATTGCTGGACTGGGGGGAGGCATATGTTTTTGTACAGTCCTTCTTTTCTCATGAATAAACACAATGAATTCTTGTTTAGTTTTTCTCTATGCTGTAGCATAAGGAAAAAGGAGCTTTTGTAATATGCTGTAGGAAAAGAGAAGCACAAATTTAAGCTGATACATGTATATATGAAGATCAATGAAAATGAAAAGCTTTTAAAGTACAAGCAATTTCTTAAGCAAGAGCAATGGGGAATCCCAACCATGATTAAAAGCAATTAAATACACAATTAAGGAAATACATGTCAGGGCACTGCATGGGTGCCTGCTCCCTGGGAGCTGGAAGAAGGAGTTATCTCCATGAGGACTAGTGGGCTGGGGACAACCCCAGCCCTAAGCATCAGGCACTTCTCTGGGGATTGGACAAGGTCAGGATGGGCCGTGGGCCCAAAAGTGGGTCCAGCTCAGTAAGACCCACAGCCAGGCAGGGCAGGGCTGTGGGGACATGGAGACTGGCCCTGCTGGGAGAGGAGCTGATGGTCCCACAGGGGCTGTCATGGGGTCCTGGACCCTCAGGGCCCTGTCAATAAATTAAATGGAACTGTAATTCTAACAAACATTTCTGACAGTAGTAGTCATCGTCAAATCGTTGATTTGATAGTAGTAATTGTCGAATGCCGCCTGCCCCTCTAGTGGCCTGTGGGTCATGGGAAGTAGGTGCCCCTTTAAGCATCCTGAAGCCTTCTCCAGTGATGCTGGTGGAACACAGGGTGCTTGCCAAAATCAGCTTCAGTTTGTGTCCTATTCTGACTATTCTGACTAACTGCGCATAGCAGACCTTCACAGTGCCCCACCAAACTGTCTGTACAGAAGGACTTGCCCTTCACTGTGCCATCCCCAGTGTGACAGCTGGAGCTTGGAGCTGCAAGGGAGTGAAAAACAGATTCAAAAGCTCTTTGCTTTCCCTGGCTGTTCCTTTGAGGCTCCTGGCTTGTAGATCAATGGGAATATAGGGACTTTCATCAAAGCCATCATTAGGATATGCTGGCCAACATGCCAAAGAAAACTTCAGCTTTTCTTCTGCTAAATTTGGTTCCCTGATCCATGGAATGGGGGAGCGGGGGAAAAGGGGCATATGTATGTGAACAAGGAAAGCTGAGATGCTTTCTCCAAAAAAATCCTACAGAGAATCGATAGCTTCATATTACTGTGCTGAGAGTAACAAACAAAAATTATTCTATGTAGTGCATGTGATTAAAACTCCCAACAACTGGCATGGAAAAAACAGCCCTAGAGGCATCCTGCTATGCAAAGGGCTGTGATATTACTGTAGCCCTGTTAAGTTAAAAATGCTAGTGAGGCAAAGTCTGCAAGCTGCTTCTTTTATTAGCCTAATGGGTTAGAAGCGTTTTTGATATGCCTGTGTGATGGCTGTGAGTGAAACACCAGCTTTATTCAAGTCAGTGGCAAAATCTCAGGGGCTTACGCAATGTCACATAATGGAGAGTATTTTAATGTATTTTAATTAAATACAGTGATATTCTGAGTGTTTCTTTTGCTCACCATATTTAGTGTAGCACCACTTAGTTAAAATCAAGAATAAGATATGTACGTTTAAATATTATTTCAAGATATTTTAAAGTTTAATGAAGAAAAAGGTTTTCCAGAGTAGTGTAAAACATATACCTAGCCTGCTGCTTGGTAAAACATCAGAAGATCTAAATTACTCAAGTCTTAAATGTGTTCCAGGATGAACTACTACTTGGGAAGATTTAGGTGTAGTCACTGAATTTGTAAGATGACTTTAAAACAACATATGGTGGAGAGAAAGTGTTCTTAAGGGCCTATTCTTAAACCATGTTTCGGGTGAACAACGTTTCTGCAAATTATGAACACTGCCACCTTTTTTTTTTTCAGTCAGTACATCAGATTTTAATCTCATTTAGACTGATGAAAATCCGGAGTAATTTCTTTAAATTCAGATGAGTCGAGACAGATTAAGTCAGAATTTGACCCATTAAGGTCATAAAGGTAGGTCTTGGCCTACCTTTTTTGTAATCTTATTAATTAGTATGAGCTGATTGTCAGAAAACTATACTATCTTTCTTACATTTTGTGAATGCACTGAAAATGAAGGTCTTTGCAAACACATGGCTCACTTTCTTTCATTAGCTCTAATAAGTTGCACATTAACTTTTTAAAGACAATAGTCTTGATCCTTCCTCTGTTAAAATTAATGATAAAAATCTCAATGACTTTTTAGAAGGAAAAACTTTTTTGTAGGTCAAAGAATTAATTCCTGTAAATCCCATGTGCCTCATACAAATTGTCTCTACTTTGCTGCTTGTGAACTGTAATGCCAGACAAGATTCAGAGCTTGTTGGTATAACAGTGTGATAACCTGAATTCTTGAGCTTGTAGGAAATGTTTTCTATTATTAATAAGTAGATAAATAGACGGATAATTGCTCAGTTTTCTCCTAGAACTAGCTGCTCAAGACTGAAGTTTCCTAAACAAGTTTTCAAGAAAATTAAAGTGTTTACCAATAAAATAAGGTGGATTTTTTTCCCCCCATATAAAGTCTAGTTTTACTTAATGTGTTTGAGCCAATTTATCTGTGATTACAGCTGTTTCAGATTTCATCATTGTATCTATCCTGGTATTGTTCATCATGCAATAAATTCTACTCTTTCAATTCAGAGCAAGGACAAAAAAAAAAAAAAAGAAATATGCAAATACCAAGTTGGTATTTACTATTTTGCAAGAAATCACATACAGTTTGTTAAGAAATAATGGGGAAGTGTGCCATACACTGTTCTAACTGCTATTAACTTCTACGCCATAGTAGTCGAGCTTTATTCCTTAAATGGTAATGTCCCTAGTAGGACTACATTGTTATTAGGAGAACTATATAAATGATTTAAATAACAGTCAGTGTGTAGAGTTGAACAAAATTGTTACTGTTTTCTTTAAAAAGATTGCTGCTTTCCAGAACACCATGTTCTCCCTGACCAAATGTTTTGCCAAAGGGAAGAATTCCATGGTCTCTCTGTCCTCAGAAGGTCTTTGGCACTGCCAGTTCTGCCATTAAGCCTGCCTGGACACATATCTCTTCAGATCCTTTGGCTCCAATCTTTACATGCTAGCTGTCTCTGAAGTGGGTTTGACCTACCTAACTGCTTATACCATAACCATGCTGCTCAGTTGAGGATGCCAGGGCAGAATTCAGGGAATCCACAAGATGGATTCAAACTCTGTTAATTTATGCAAACTAATCAAATGCATAAATGAGCTTTTATCAGTATGAGACCTTGCCTTCCTTCAGTGTTATGGCTCTGTTCCCCATGTGCCTTGCAACGTACCCAGCTTTCCAATAAGCAATGCTCCAGTTCCCTCCATGTCTGCTATATCTCCATGGTATGTGCAGTTGTTACCATGTCCCCAGCCTTCTTCTGTTTACTCTGTGGGCTGTGAAAGAAAATGCTCTGCAGCTCTTGCTGCTGTGCTGTGGATAGCCCAGCTTGACCAGCCAAGGGAGTCACGCATTTTCACTGAGCAGCCAGAATGCAGACTACATGTAGTGTGACTAACAGATGGGCCAAGCTGGACATATTACTTCTGTGCTGTCATTTCATTGCATTGCGTGGCATTGCACATATTCTCCAAAACTAATCTTCTCAACGAGGAACCTAGCACATTACCTACCAGCTTTTTTTCGTCCCTCATATGGCTGCTTTTTTGAACGGAGTGGGTTACTTGGTGTTGATTGCTAAATTAAAGCAGAAAGCTGTGACCTGTGGTACCAGCTCTTAGGAGGCAGCAAAAGCAAGAGGTTTTACCACATGGGTTGGTATACTGTATCAAACCTGAAAATATGTCACCTAGTGTATTCCGCATTCTTTAGTTTACAATGCTCTATCATGGCTTTGGGGACACATAGATAAAGCCTTCTGGCTGGCAGGCAGAGCAAGCAGAACATGCTGCTTCTCTCTTTGTCCTTGCATGCAGCCCCTGAGCCTTATCTTTTCTCTAGGGAGCAACAGGGACCCCAGTCAGCCACAGGTGGGAGCGGCAGAGCGATGGCACAGGGATACCTCCATCCTCGACTCCCTCCTGCCCCCTCTGGACCTAGATTCTAGCGAAGCCCCTGCTCTGGAAGCATCCCTCAACACAGGTATTACTCCACACCATGGGCTGTCTGGCTGATATACGGGAGCTTCCAGGTGGAGCTGCACTTCTAAATTAATAACACTGAGGAGATGCTGTTGCAATAGCATGGCTGGAAAGCAGCACTTGAGCTTCCTGCAGAAGTCAGCTCCAGGAGGTGACTAAAATGACTTACGTCATCTCTTATCTTTCAAAGGCTCATCTGAATTGCAAGGCTGTCAAAGCCCTCAGGGACTGTTGAGGATTACCAACGACATCCTGAAAGTACCTTATTTTCCCTGAATTTTTTTAGCTTTATGAGTTATTAATAAGCATCTTGAGTTAACAAATTAGCATAATGAGGAACTTTCAGCAGGCACTGCTGACTTTTGTGACCATAGTGAGTGTCTCACAATATTCATGGGGGATTTTGCTTGTCTTTTAAAAGCCCCATTGCCATCACATTTGTTATACAGTAATATTTATTTCCAGTTTTTAAAATGCCTCATGGTGCTGGAACATACTTTGAAATTGTAAACCCAGCTCAAAAACTGGAAGGCAATCACTAGCTGATTTTATAAAAATTTCACAACTTTAAGCCCAATATCATATCATATTTTTAAGTGTCTGACTCATTTTGAATGCTTGGGATTGTCTATATTAATTATGGTCCCAGAAGATCTATCTCAACAGTCAGAAAGCAACTCCATTTGTAGTCAAGGATTGCAAACACAATCTTCCTGGAACTGAAAGTTGCACATTGTGCAATTTTAGTGGCTTGTATAGCTTTTCTATTTTTACTTGGTTGAAACCTTCAGTACATCACATAATCCTTCTTAAATTGTCATTGCTAATTCCCATTAACTTGGCATAAATAAATTCTTATTTCTTAAATTTGTATAGTTTCTATCTTGCCTAACAATGTTACACAAACAAAACTATTTTTCTCTGATACAAAGTTGAGGTGAGTACAAAATCCTAATGAGTTTCTAGTTATGGAATTAAACCAAATTAGAAAAAAAAAACCAGGTTTTTCTTTTTTATTTAAAAATACGCATGTGTCATGAAGCCCTCTTATTGCTCCATTGCTTCGACAAACCATTTATTTACTCCTCCACCTTTACAGGCATTCGAAAAAGTTTCTCTGAGGTTTGTGAAAGCCTAATAAAATTGCACTTTCAGCTTTTTTGAAGATAAAATGGGAAGAACAATTCTGGGTTTTTTCCTTTCTAGAAATGCGTCTTCAAGGTATAAGAGATCAGTCAGTGACAAGTATTTATACAGAACTCTCCAGCCTTGTTCTTGCTTACTTAAATAGAGATAATGTCATGCAATTGTTTGTGCAGTATTACTTCATAACCTGGCTGAGCAAAGGGCAGGGGAGCTAAGCCTGCTTGGCACATATGTTCATGGTGCCTGTGCTATAATACTAAATGCTGTGTTCTGACAGTGCTTTTATTCTCCGGACTTTCCTTTCCCTCTAATTATAATCCTTTGTCTTCAACACATGCTTATTTCAACAAGTCCGAGGTTTGTTGAATACTTGATGTTTGCCGCTTTCCGTGGGGTATGGCCAGGTGGTTTCTAGTGCAGGGAAGGCCAGCGCTACAGCTGAGCCATGCTACCATGCTGGCATGTGCTGCCAAGCATTTTTCTGTGCACGCTTTTGGTTTTCCTTTATGCCTAAAAGTAATAACATTTGTATCAGTATATACAATCATAATAAAGATTCTTTTGCAAGCATGACAGCTACCTTACGTCAAGCACATGGCAGATGCCCAGCTGTACAGAGATTCTCTAAATATGGCTGTTTCATACCAGCTCAGTTTTGCAGTCCTAGAAGCAACTGACAAATTGCTGACTTATTTTTAATTTTGTTTTTAATTTATGTTGTTCGTTTTGCATGCAGTCAATGATGCTGTGTGGGATGAATTTAAAAGGTATAGTAGGATACCAGATTTTGAAATTAACTTTGATTAATGAGTTACAGAACGTAATATGTAAGCAGATGGTTTTTCTGAGTTTCAACTGAATTTAATAATTTCTCAAGGATGATGATATACAAATCCTAAAGCACTGTGCTGTGAAATAAAATCTGAAAGTGTAACTGAATAGACATGTACATGAACTGATGCATTTTATTTAGTTTCCTAGCTGGTAAATATTATACTAATAAACAAAAGTAGGCATTTCTCAAATTACATTGAGTTTAGCAGAGTCTTTTAAGTTTACAGGTATAAAATACTCTTCATAATTCAGTAAAGAAATATTATTTCAACATGAGGACTTTGTCCTGGCTTTTCTGAAGCGTTCTCAGTATGTACACAGTGGAAGCTCAGGTGGTTAGTCAAAGCTTGCTTTTCTGGACAGCTGTGCTTACCAGTCAGCTACTGGGTGCTCTGGAGAGCTACCCTTTAACTTTCCGTTGGGCAGGTCTGAAAAATCTCTTTCATGTCCTAAATCCCTGCAGTGTACATGTGGACAAATACAGATAAGGAAACACTCTTATCTATGGCCGGTGCAGTGAATATTAAGAGGAAAGAGGTGATACCGAAAGCTCACTTAGACATTGTCACTAGGGATAGAAACCCGAGTGAGGTTTATTCTCACTGGGAGTAAAACAGTATGTGAAATGGGAAATGAGCACATGAGAATACTTTCTGTTACGTCTTGTTTCTTAAGGTAACTAAATATAGCACCTTAATATTGCAAGAGGTGAATTTGTATCCTCACAAGAAGAAAGCTGGTTCATCTTCCTTTTCCCAAACCACAAGTGAGAAGCTAAAAAGCAATAACAATACCATTTTGAGCAAATCAGAGGAAAGACTACCCTTTGACCATAACTAGCATTTACACCTAAGAAAGCAGCTCCCTGGGCAGCGCGGTCCGGCTTGCTCCCCACAGAGCCAAGACGGAGCTGCCAACAGTGACCACAGCAGGTCCTTGCCAAGGCCATGGGTTCGACACACATGCACAGGAGAAGCAGCCCAAAGTAATTTCTCAGTCATCTAAACTTCCTTGAAGGCAGCTGAAAAATATTTAAGTAAACAAATAAGTAATGCTGAGACATTACATAACTACTGGGTCAGACAGTTTTTCATTAAATAGAAACAGTAATTTCTCTATTTATATGCTGCTTTCTTACCTGGTTTCTTACTTGGTTTACCAATCGTATATCATTTGCATATGCCTCCCCCTTTTTTTTCACATGGTGACCAAACTTTTCGTAATTACTGTGAAAAGTCAAATCAGTCTAAATTTGTATTGAGAGACCCAGTGATGCCTTAATATTTAAAGGCACACACCAATTAATTTCAGCAACACTGAGACACACATTGCTTTCTTGTCACCCACATCCTCATAGGAAATAGAAACTTGAAAATTTAATGATTAGTGTTTTTAGATTTACTTTAATCATTAAAAATTAGTCTCCAGTTTCACTTGCTCTAACTTAAAGAAAGCTAATGTAGATCCATTGTTTATTTCTGTTCCTTAAATTAGTTGTTTTGGGCAATAATGGCCAAATTGCCCCCACTTTTCCTCCCAAGAAACTGTTCAGCACAAATTAGTTGTGGCTGAAGTGTCAAGCAACCTCATTTCCCCATTAGGTAGCTCAGTAATGGTGAGCTTTTGACTCTTTTCAGTACTTTTTAGAAATACTGTGTTCTCTGCTCCTCTTGGCCAGAAGTGTCCCTGTGGTAGTGGTCTGTGAACTGATGCCTTGTAGAAAATCCATCCCAGCAGCACAAGCCACTTGAGGTTACGACTTTATTAAAACAAAGTTGGCAGGGTTGGTTATAGCAGGGACTGAGGGGTGGACACAGTCTGGCAGCCTCTGTCATGTCCTAACATTTGCCACCAAGTGTGGCACTGTGTCAGATGCTGATAACGAGGTGCCAAATACCTGCTATTGCCTCCCCACCCAACAGCAGAATCAGCCTTTGTGATGATGTGTTTATGGATCCAGGGCCGTTTATCAGTTATTCTACTGAGGTGCCCAAATTAAGGGCACAACCTCTTTAGAAAGGTCAGTGGTGGCTCAGACGGGCAAAATTGAGACCTCCCAACACACCCCAGCGGCAGGACGCAGTGGTGTCCTCCAGCCATGTCTTCTTACAGGGAGACTGCAGCAATACCACCCTCTGCCCAGCACCTTTCTCCATGGAAAGAAAATCAGGATGTGCTTTCCCTGATAGACAGGAGCCATGGCGGG
This sequence comes from Nestor notabilis, assembly GCF_000696875.1. Taxonomy (NCBI): domain Eukaryota; kingdom Metazoa; phylum Chordata; class Aves; order Psittaciformes; family Psittacidae; genus Nestor; species Nestor notabilis. The sequence continues at coordinate 47,230 of NW_009938840.1, read as the reverse complement.
TCTCAGCAGTGGTCACTGGAGCTGCATGACTGAGGACGAGCACAGGCCTGAAGTCTCAACATAACCTCAGAAAGCCTGGGCTCCATTTCAAAGACGCTGCAGATCACGGATGAAACCTAAAGTCCTAGCCACACAAGTGAGATACTTAAAGATGATCAGTGTGAATTTGTGCCAGTGCAGATGATTTTAACTTCATGTAGGCTTGTAAAACACCCACTCCATTTGTAGGAGCTCTTTTTCATATCTTTCCATGTCTCTGAACTGAAATTACTTTCTAAGAAAAGCAGCTAAGAATTTTTTACTCTGTCCTAGTGGAAAAAACCCCACAGAAAATGCATCCTTTTTTAAAACCTTAAGTAAGGTGGGGTGTTTGGCTAGTTGCAACAAGACAAACACATGTCACTTAGATTTTATCCCTGTTGAAACTGGATTTTAAGGAGTCACGGACATTAAAACAACTTGAATCTGACAGCAGGTAATTTTAGTTAATGCAAGACCAAGCCCATGCAAAGATATTTGTTTGCTTCTTCCTTCTATATTCCTTCCCTACTCAAAGCAGCTATGCTGTGTTTTCAGCTTAGCCTGACTTTTTTCTCTGAACTAAAAAGCCATGTGAAGATTTGAGCAGATTAACATTGACAGGCTGTTCAAAAAAAGATCAAAACCAGCTCAACCTGTACATGCAGGATAACTCTTTAACTTCATTCTTTTTGAGTGAAGAAATTGTCCAGGGATTTTGAAACCAAGACATTAGAAGAGGCACATAAATATGGTTTCTATAAATTAAATCTATTAAACTGGATGACGCCATTTTCAATGCCCAGGTGAGATATCTGAGGTTTTTGCATGGCTCCCTGTCAGCATGAGGCATTGGTATTATTTAAATCAGTAAGGCTGACATTTACTTCTTTACTTTCTTTGCCACAAATTCTGAAGTCAGTGGAAAGCCTGCAGGATTATTGGGAAATAATGACAGTCACTGGACTGGCACTGCCAGGAATTAAGTAAGACTCTCCTTTGCTTTTACCTCTTTACAAACGGTAATGACAAGTTAAGGCTAGGGCTTTGAATAATGCAGGGACCATTCTGGAGCCTCGAAGAGTTAGTCCTCTTATCAGTGATATGAAGCAGAAGAGCTCAAAGTTTGTGCCATGGAGCCAGCAAAAGCCAGAAGCCTAGTGTGTAGTGGGGATGTTGTGCAAGTTCTCTCTCTGCCCTTTTTCTTCCTGATCCTTGCTGAACTGCACTATCTCCAGACCATTCTTCAGTAAAAATACACTTCTAAATAAGTAGATTGTCTTGACCTAATTTAAATGAAAAAATACGGATTATTTCTGTTTTCCCACCACCCTCTGCTTATTTTCTCTCTGCAGACTGTGTATTTATGGTGAGTTGCACTTTCCTTTTGCACGGCTGATTAGTTTTCCATTTCCTTTGTTTGTAAAGGAGCAGGCTGTGGAAAGGAAAGGCTGTGAATTAAACAGTGCCATGGCATGAGCACGGATACTGGAAGGTGAATGTCTGCACTCTTATTAAACCGTTGGAGTGGTCCCTGGCACACTTTTGGCCAGGCCACTTAACACCTTCCCAAATCGTTTGAGAACATGTTTCAGGCCTCAGCATGAGCTAGGAGCAATTCCCAGTGGGCAGTGTGGATGCAGCCAGCATGTTATGGATGCTAAGAGGGTTTAAGAGCCTGAAGGATTTTCCAGGACAGCTGGCCTCACAGTCAGAGAGCAGTCCTGGACATGGTTAATCTCCAGGATACGTGTAGCCAGAGAATTCCTTTTCTTTTTTTTCCCCCCCAATGGGAAAAATATTATTGTAAAACCACAAAAATTGGTAGTGAAGCTCAAGGGCAGGTTTAGTATCAGAGACTACTTTTAACTCTTTGTTTTGAAACCAGTTAAACTTCATAGAGGAAGAACCTTCTGGGAGGTGGAAGGCAGCCTAGCCTAACAGAGGGGGTTAAATTCACCTCTCACCAAAAGACCAGGCAGTCATGTGCAAGCTGGTACTGCGTGTCTATCAACAACTGAAACCTCCTACAAAGGAGTCACTGAGAGAGATTTGGAACTTGCTTCCTGCTTTGGTTGACAGCTGAAATTTGAGATGCTGCAGATGTGTTTTTACACTGTTGTCTCTTGGAGACAATATTTGTAGAAGATACAGGTCCTCTGTATGATTTTTTTCCCCTTGCAAAATCTGTAAGGGTATCTACATAGGGATTATTTTTTTGTTATTTGCATAAAACAAAAGAAGGATAAATTAGTGAGTTGTAAAATTTAGGTCGTTTGTTTTCTGGTTTCAGCAAAATCGGAGCTGTGCAAGTCATGGCTACTGAAGATTATTGGACTCCTCATTCACATCTGGTCAGCAAGAGACAACAAAATACTTCCCTCAACTCAAAGCTTGAATTTTGCTTTTGGGACATTGAGCTTTTTGTCTTGTCTCATGTGTTAAAATACAAGTTAATTTTGAAAGAAAAAATAATTTTAAAGTGAAAAGTTGAAATAGATTTTGTAGGCAGCTAGTAAGAGTTAGTTTCCTTATTTGCCCCATGTTTCATTCCTAGGCTAAAGTAGGGTTGCAAGGACCACAAAATGACTTTACTTTCCATGCTGTGTTCCCTTAGTGATATATATGGCTTAGGTATCTTAGTTGGTCATTGTGAGGGTAGGGCCAAGGGACTCAAAAGCAAGAGCTGTGATCAGCCTGCTCCCATCTATTGCTGCTTTCAGCAGTTTCCTGCCATCTTGGAAGCAGAAAATGCATTATAGGAGCAGTGGTCTTTAGAAACTACTTATGGGAGATATAGCATGGTTCATAAGTCCACAGTATATTGGATCTTGCAGGTTATCAGCTTGGTTCTATGGTGTTAACAAAAAGAAACGACTAATGCTTACATAACACCAAAGATCTGCAGGAGTGAAAAACCTTTGGAAGGCCAGCTAATCTGCATCACCCCTCTTACCATTTTCCAGGCATGTTCTGGCTGTCAGGTGATAAAGCAAATGTGTAGTGAGTTTGGCCTGAAACTAATGGTGACCTTGTTAGCTTTATCTTTATGTGAAGTTCACAGTTTGATTTTCAACTGAAATGGCATAACTCAAAAGGGCAGAAAACTATAAAACAAAATGTGAACAATCATGATAGGGCACAATGTTCATCCAGCAAGGGGTGGCTCTGTCAGGATCCATCAGTGGGTGCGAGGTGCGCAGTCCCAGGAAGCAGGGGCATTTCTTTCCTCCAAGTGCTTTTCTTTCAAACTGGGAGTACTTCTGGGCACAGGACACTCCAGTGGGCTGGAAACATGCCAGGAAGAGGGATGAGTAGAAACCAGCCTACTCCCATGTTTCCCAGCTCAGCTGAAGCATGCTAGAAAGGCTGCATCACAGGCAGTCAGCACTCTTGCCACCTACCTTCCTCCTGGCCAGTCCCTTTCAGCCACATGGCCACTCCAGAGAATATACCCTCATCAGACCTAGTGGCATGTTTGTCTAGTGGTGTCAGCTACTTGAGCTGTCTCTTCTCTATGACTCCTGTTTGTACTTCCTGGCAGCTGGGAAGCACAGTAATCAAAACACGAGTAGAGTGATATATAAAAGTTTATTTTTTTGACTGAATGATGATCTAATAGCTTATCATTCCTCATGCCTCATGCATCCAAGATGTTTTTCCAGATGAAGCCTGGGAAACATGAATCTTTGTGAAACAAATCTGTTACTCCTTAGTTGGTCAGCATGCATTACTCAAGTAAAAGTATTCCAACTGAAACCACAAGTTTTCCTAAAAATGAGAAAATTAATGGAATTACACCAGCATAAACTCCGCTCTTTGTAAATCTATGCCATAATTTAGTCAGAGAAGAGTTTATCTTGGAATTGAGAAAACGATGTTAAAGCAGTATAAATCTGTGTTAGTGGTGACTGGGTTTCCTTTCTTAGTTTTGTGAAATCCTTTTCTACTTTCACACAGATTATACTTATTCTGAAAGGCACCTGGATATGGAATTTTCAGAAATCTTTTTCTTATTGAAAATACATTTATGCTGATTCCTCTTATTTCTTTTTTCAAGGAAAAGAACTATTGTTGATATAAGCCTTGGTGCATATGATCCATGTGCTAGTATGCTCCACTGTTATAAGAATCAATATTAGAAGCCATAAAATTGATAAAGCAAAAAGGCTGTGCTGATTCTGATACACTAAATAACTGTATCTGCTATAACTTTGCTACTTTCCTACACCATTTGCAAGCAGCATGAAAAGTTCTATTCACCAAAATAGACCAGGGAATAATGAGATAGCAGTGACTTGACAGAAGAAAATAATCTGTGTCCTGCATCTAAAACGGTCACTGCATTTTTGCCAGCTACCCTTAACAAGGACAAATTGTCCTTCTTTCTCAATAATTAAAAAGACTCGAGTTTCTTCCACTGATGAAACTCCATGTTAGGGTATGAAAAAAGAAGGGGGGCACCGTGACATCCATCTGCCACAGGGCAGTATCTCCTTCCTGCATGGGCTCCTCTGAGCAATACCATGGCCTTACCCCCTCACTTGAGCGCTGGCAGTGGATGGAGCCCATGGACTGGCCCAGTGTGCTGCATCTGGGAAAGGGCTTACACGGTGGGAGGGAGCCCACAGAGCAGCATTCACAATGGAGGTGGTGCAAACCCTGCTATGGAGACAGCATCAACAGGATGATATGAACATTTCTTCTTCAGTGCATGAGCTCAGCATGTGTGTTTGGGCATTGCTCCTCCTAACACCTGTTACGGCAAATGCTTTTCCAGTGCAACAAGCAGGCCAGGAGAAAGGATAAAGGCAAGAGTGGTGTTATGTAGCTAGACTAGCCACAAGTTCTCTCCTAGTCTATATAAGAATTACAGTCCTATAGCTCGGTTATTCAAGCTGTTTACTGAGAAGAGAATTGTCCTGATCCATAAAGTATCCATACCTCTGTGCTACTTCTCCAGCAACAAGGGCAAGCAGCTAACATATGCTCCCACAAAACCACATGGGTAATGCATAATACTGTCAGAAGGAACAAAGACCTATTCTTGTTTCCTGTTGCAGATAAGTCATGATGCATAAGAGGGCAAGAAACTGGGGCAGAGTTAGAGAGAACAATGCATTAGTGCTCTAGGTGCGAATGTTTAGAAATTCAGGAAACTCCAGAATTGCTAAGGGTAGATATTTGTTCCATTCTTCACTGTATTAGTCATTTGGTTTAGCACTCTCTTCTGACTAGCATGACTGAAACAAACACTGGAGTCATCTGCAAAAGCAAAACCAAGAATGAGGTTTGCGTTCCCTTGGCACAGCATTGTTCAGCTATCACACAGTCCGGAGTCTGACACATGTCTGCTTCATGCAGCATCCAAGTCCAACTGGGCAGCATTGCTCAGAATGCGCCTCTGCACAATGACGCCATCAGTTCCTACCCAGTCCTATGATAACCTCTTGGTATTGTGATTCCTTTTTATTTCTTCAGGTCAGACAAACCAATAATAACCAACATTCACAGAGACCAGGAAAACAGCCCAGAGTAACTAATAATAAGGAATAACTTAATAATAAAACTAATAATTTTAGTCAGCCTCTAAGGTGGTGTGAAGAGTTGCATCTCTACATGTTTGTCCTGTGAAAGCCACACCACTGAGGCCATGTAGCCTTAGTTCTGGCTACCTGGATCCCTTGAGGCTAAAGTCATCCATCCCCATCTAGGGTGGTCCTTGCTGAAGACTTTTAAACCAACAAGGTCAATTTGGTGTCCCTATCTTCCTCTCTTCCTGACATATGAGAGGGTGTCTTCTTTTACTGTACTTTTGTTTGGTGCTTTTTCTTGGTACCCACTCCTTGTAGATACAGATTGATAATATTTTAAAAAATGTGCAGCTCTCTTCCTCATTTATGGGGTGGTTAAGCTCTGATGGAGGTTTTTTATGATTTGGTCTCCATTTTGAGTATATTTAAAATATTTTTCACTCCTGGTCATATACACTGATTGCTAACCACTGGGCAGAGATGTGGCTTGCTCAGTGCCTGAGTTTTCAGCCATCTCCCCTGTGTACAAGGCACTTCTGCAGAGTGCTTTGCTCCACTCCAATTGCCTGCACAGCGGAGCTCCTGAAAGATACGCTCCCCAAAGCCACAGCTGAGAAACAATTCCAGTTTTGGCTCACTAATAACCCAATTGCACTGACCCTGCAATACATTGCTAGCCTGTCAGAAACCCAGCACTTTCAGGTGATATCTTAATCGGTTAGATCTGCAACTGAACTCCAGACTACAAATTTATAGCTAAAGGCAACAACCATATCGTGGCTGTAAATCAACTTTTGTGTGTGTTTATGCATATTATAATATTATTATTGTTGTTGTTATTTTAAAGGAAAGCATTACAGAGCCAAAACCAGCATGTCCAATTAGCAGGAGGGACTACACATTAAGCTCAAAGAACACTTGCATTATCTGATTCTAATAGCGCTATTAACAGAGCCTAATCTAACCTGTCATTTCAAGAGCTATAGGGAGAACAAATAGCCATTGACAGGGGAAGGATTTGGACCAGTATGCAGCCTGTCCTCTCTTGACATCCTACTCAGCAAATTCCTTACAGATTTCCTCCTGATGTCAGTAAAACTAACATAAAGGTTATTTCATAAAATCTTGTGTGGATTGCTAACTTGTGAAAACCAAAGGACCTATGCCCAGAACAACAATACAGACCCAAGTAAATAATCATAGCATTTGTCTTTTGTGCTTAAAACTTAACAAATGAGTGAAACAAAAGAGGCTAAAGAGTTCCCATGCCAAGTACCAATGCTGTGAACACATACTGAAACAAGTAGCCAATAAATGTCGAAATCAAGGTGACTGATCATATAAAGACTTCTTATTTGACTGGAGACTGTTTCCAGTTTAATATGCAGTGTGGTGAGGGGTGGGGGGAAAAAACCCCACAAAACACAAAAGCCAACAACAGTAGATTTAAATATTAAATGCTAAAGTCGTTATAAATCATACCAGCTATTTCTTCAGGGAACACAATCCCTTCAACAGGTCAGGAATGCTGTAAGATATATAGACTTGACCAGGGCAGACAGCAGAGGTCATTTATCACCAATGTTAGACCGGTGGTGTCCCCAGAATAGAATTTGGAACTCTGGTGAAACAACAGATAGGCAAGCTTTGGGGATTTTGGTATTTGCATACTGAAATGGTTTCATGCAACTGGTCAGAAACTTTTCTTCTTCATTGCGATGCCATCAGAAATACAGATGAATGTCCAAAATGATAACGCTAAGCACTCCTTTACAGCACACAGTATTTCAGCCAAGATCACTGGTATGTTCTGGCTACTTCACGCTGCTCTAATTAAAACTCAGTCATCCTTACAGCTGTTTTGTATTCCTAGAGCACTGCACAACAGCTGGATCATGCCGTTGATTTTGGCCCTTAAACTCCTTGGAAATTACTGTGCGAATATCAAAACTTTGGCTCTTTCTGTCATCATGTAAGCTGGAATTCACCTGCATCTCTGGCTTCAGCAGACAACACCTTTGCATTTGGAAAAGTATCAACATTATAACTGAAGAGAGAGTAGGTGTTGGCATTACACTGATTTTGGCAGGCTTTTACCCAAAGAAAGGCTGTCGGGGCAATGTCCCTGTGAGTGGCAGGCTATCTGTCACACTTCCAGTGATGTAAGACTTGCTGCACAATAAACCTACAAGTGCTGAAGAAAGGGCAAGTTTGACTTCCTTTAGTGACAATAATATTCTAATTTGCTAGTTGATACAAAACTCCAGATCAATTGGTTAGGCTGCTCTGCTGCTGTATGAATTTTTTAAATTAAATTATTTTTTAAAATTTTTTAAAAATAAATTTGCATCTGTCCTTTATAGACCTACATCGATTTATATCAAGTAAAAACACACTTTAAACATGCATTCCGTATTTCTCTGTTAGCATGCTTATAAACCTACAGTCAACTACTCAGCCTTTACACGGCTTCATGAATTGTTATCTCAGCTCCCACAGGGGCAGATAGATAGATAGATGGATTGAATTTTGTCTTGAGTTATAATGTGGCAGAGTGACACACCACCTTTCGTGTAGTCTAACATATCCAGCTAAGTGCATCTGTTTGATTATGCAATGCTTGAGGTGGATGATGTGCCTCAACTAGTCATGAGTTAAATTTAAAATTAATTGTGCACCTTCAGGTCTAACAGTTGTGTCATCTTACTACACAGAAATCACTAATGCAGCATGTTACACAGCAGAATACACTGTCATGTAATAATCTGTTTTCGACTGGAAAACATGTGTAAGACAGTTTGCAGTATTTATTCTTAATACATGCAGGATGTTCTAAAGCCATGAAGCCAGTCACTGTAAGCCATGAAAAACAGGTTTGGTTTAGAGATGAGAGTGGCTGGAGGCTGTGACCCACAGGGACTCAGAAGGAAACACTTAGAAAATAGAGACAGATTGAATCCCAAGTGCTCTATCCTGAGAGGAAGCATGGTTGGAAAGTTTAAAACCCATTAAAGCTAAACAAATTGAAAAGCCCTATCTGAAAGGAAACATAGTACAATGTTTATTTTTCCATTACAAATCTGAGACCTAAAAGATTTCCTGAGGTTCTCAGGTATTGTTCATGCTTATAATGGAGATCTGTTTTTAGAAAGCATAATCCATGTGTTTAATCCAAACTGTTTGATGAAAAACATACTACATAAGCATTCAGGAAGTTAAAGGCCATTGTATACCTGTATCACATATTGTTTGGATAGGAGCAGACATACAATGCAAGGAATCTCATCGTGAAACTCTCTCACTCGAAAACATTGGGTCTAATTCTCTCCCCATTTATACTGCTGGACAAATTCCACTGAATTAATGAAGTTAAGACATGAGTAACC